>NC_142794.1:25771446-25911446 GCF_049724085.1 Artemia sp. Qi Xiang Cuo | reverse complement strand
CTATGTCTTGAATGGGACACTATGTATGCGAGATACGTGATATCATTAAGCAAATTTAAGCAGGAGGAGCAGCAATGTTTTGAATAAAAAGAGAATATTCCCCATATGAATAAACTTTGATCAGCATTAGATGTTCTAACGAAATCTATAGATGAGAACAAAATGCATCAGTGATTATTATTTTTGTAATTATGTTCAATAAAACTGTTTCTAAATCAATGGTATTTTTTTCTTTCTATAGTAGACAAGCGTATATTTTTTAGAGTACAAAAAAGAAATTCTGTTTAGTCTGAAGTTGGTTGTGAGAGAGTTAGGACTAAAAAAAAAAAATGGATAGATTCGAGAAAGATCGAATCATGAGGAATCTGGTTGTTATGGAAAAACATTTAATTCTAGACGATGATTTTCTAGAATTGTCTATTCAAAGGAAGATATTTTCTCGAGGAATGCTTGTTGATACAATGAAAACCGATTCTACATCATTACAGTATCGCATGAAGCTTTTACATCGTGGTCCAAATGTATTTACATAATTTATTGATATATTGATTACAACACGACAAAAAGATATTGTGGATATGATTTTAAACATTAGTTTAGACATTTAGGACTTTTTTTTTCACGAAAAAGCATGAGAAAGAGGGTGGTGTAGGATGGTTTACTCCTCTCTCTCTCTCTCTCATACAATTTTTTTTTTGTTATTAACTCAGATTCCGGGTGACTGAAAGAGCCCCAACACAGGACAAAATGCTAAAGAAAAGTACGTTATGCATGCACAAACAGTACAGCTGGTCATCATTTGAGAATTGCACAATGATTGATGAGTATGATGAAAAGTGTAGATTATGCAACCCGTGTAAATTGCATAGAGGATATGCTGTACAAATTAAAGGATGTAATTCCTGTCTTGAAGAGGTGTTTAACTCTCATCCTAGAGGTCACCTATGCTCCAATTGTCATTATGATAAATGTAATCAGTGGGAGAGTACATATCCCGGTATGATTGGAAAGAATCCTAACCGTGATTTTAGTTTACTGGTACGACATTGGTATCGTCGTGGTTTTAGATTGTTCTGGGAGGAGGAACCGTGTCAACGATTCAACTGTTGGAACAACAAAAGAATATGGTTTCTACGTCATCGTTGTGAAGACACTGGGTGTTATGATTATAAGCCCACTGATTTTTATTTGGCTGTGACTCTATGTGATTCGACACTTGAGGACACTGTTTGTGAAATTGCTTCAAATAGGCAAATTGAAACATGTGAATTCTATAGAATGAATGAGAATAGTATCATTGACTATACAAAGAGATATGACAAGAGTGAAGTCACACTCTACTGTAGAAAATGTGACCCTGACATTGCACTACATCAGGATCAGTACACTGTGAATTCAGATAATCTACCTGCACTAGTTGTTGTCGACAAATACCTAGTAGTAGTGGATGAAATCTAAAGAGTAGAAAAGTCGTTTTATCATGTATATAATTTTTTTTATTAATAAACAATTTCACAAACATCTTTAGAACATTTTATTCTTAGGGCACTAAAATCAATATTAAATACACTTGTAAGTATATTCTCCACTAGAAAGTCATTCAATCGAGCTAAGTCAAAGTAGATGTTGAGAAACTGCTTGAAGGTGTAGCCACGACATCTGAATATGAAAAAGAGTAGTGCCTGAAAGCCGAATGTCTTAGTCATTAAATCCTTTACTCTTCGTTGATTTTGAATAATGGTTTTCCCACTGCGTTGAATAAAGTTGCTGATGTATGGAGCATAGAATTTATACGATAGGCCAAGAGGATCAAAAAATTCAATATTCTTTGCTGTTTGAAAGATGCATAGCCAATGACCGGTCTTCAAAGTCGACGGACTGCTATTAACAATGATTAGGGTGTTGTTAGAACTTGGAATTTTTTCAATGTAGTCTAAGGGTATGTAGTGGGTCTTGTACTGGGACCAACAAGAATCCACATTATACACTCCAATGACGCTGTTTTTTTTCATTACGTAATGTCTAGTAGATTAATGTCGTCGGGGGTGATTTACACATAGGTTTCATATTGACTTAGTGTTATTATCATGATACTCTCGGTCAGAGAATTTGAAAATTTACACTCTAAACGTACATTCCCAGTTCATACTATGCTCATATCGTGTGTGCCTGACAAATCCAAAACAATAACCCCATGATTTTTTGAAAACATTGAATCGGTTATTCCATTTTCAAATAGTTGAGAGTCATGATCTAGGGATTGCATGGTCAACTCGTACAGAGTTCTATAGTTTTTTTTGTCAAACGATATAGTGTACAGTGGAATAACACTCGCTTTGCACACAAAGCTAAATAGATCGAAAAACTTAAAATCATAGGGGGATTTAGTCCAGGATTCAACGGCACTGCCGCTCTTCACAAGGGCCAATGCCAATTTTAATGGGATTTCACCATTGATAAATGATGAACCACTCTAGCTAGGAGAGCCGGTCGCACTATGACGTTGATTGGTGATAGTATGAGGGACAGGAAGTTTAATGTTGTTACCATTGGCTCTTACCTTTTCCACTGCCAATACAACAGAGCTCATAACTTGTTGTTTTCGAACATGGAGAATTGCCGATGTGATAACAACATTTGTATCGGGTGCAGAAGGAAGTGTTTCTCAAAATGAAATTCGATGGGGCCATCTGTAACTTTATGTCAATTTTGACATTTGGGGGTAGCCATTGGGATATATTGAATATCTCATGATTTAATTTTCCAACCAGATGATACTCCTGGGTCACTGCAGTAGTCAACTCACCGTCAGTATCAACACCTGTTCGATATTCATAGCCCAATGATTGTCCTCTCAACTCTTTGTATGCCTTTGGCGTCATCATCGTAAATTGTATGTAGCTTGCATAATTTGATAAATTATTGCTAGTGCTCACCAATGTCCCATTAATAAATACATTAATTTGTTTGAATAGGTTGTGTAGAATACAGTTTTCATAGGAGACACCATCGCCGGCATTTGGAGTTGTATTATCTGACTTTTTCTTCACCACAACATGTAAATCAATAAATGTTGACGACAAATCAATGAAATAGTCTTCATTGGAAAATATTTGAAATTGTATATTTTCCGAGAGGGGTTGTTGAGGGTGAAAGTGTTCATAGTAGCCATACTTGAAACTGAACTAAATGTTGCCGTCATTGAACAAATTTAATGAATAACTGATCGATCGATATGATTTCCTGTGGACGAGATAAGCCATCTTAAGAGAAGAATTCCTTATTTTATCCACAACTCTTTTTCCTTTTTTTCTTCTTTTGCTTATTGGCCTTCGTTGTTTTATTTCTCAAAGTCCTTTTTGATGTCCTTTGCTTCCTGACTGGGTTGAGACTGATGAGTGAATGACGTGCACTCATCCTTTTCAATCACTCCTAATTTTGTCGAGATTTTAATTGCTCACCAACGGCTCTTGCTGAAGATCTAATATTTTCTTTAACACTGTCCTTGAAATTCTTGCCCGACCCCCAGTCCTGTAGTGTTGAGGCAGCAAAATTTGATGCAGCAAGTACAAGATATTTTCTGGCAAGGGGTAGTGCAGAACGAAATAGCCTAGCAAACCAGCTACCAAGACCATAGACAGACATTATAGTACGACCCTTGTAGCAGTCCAATCCATTGCCTATTTGACGTGGACTCAAAGCACCAAGATGACAATCAATATCGGGACAGACAAATGGAATTCTTCTATTGTTCATTTTAGGTGATTGTACTGTCGTTGACAATGGGTCGAAAATGACATTTAAACACAGCTAAGCCTTTTGAAATTGCTAGAGAATCACCTAAATCACTTCTTAGTGTTAACTGACAGAGTTCCAAATATGAAGTGCTTACGGGAATATACTGAAGATGCTTTATATTGTAGTGATGAACATGTTCTTGATTGGTTTTTCGTTCAAGAACTCGTAGGAGAGGAACATTTGAATTACAAACCCGAGATGTTTCCTCAAATGAAGCTTAGAGAAATATACAAGTGTCTGTGGAGAAGGCAGGTGGGTAGTCAGCAAAAATGAAATTAGTGTTTCCAGCACTTCTACCATTGATTATATTGAGCTTAAAGCCAAGAACGTCCTTGAAGTTATCATTGAGAATAATCTTTTCATTGGCAATCGGTGAACTAATATAGATCTTGCCCTCCTCCTTTGAATAGTTGAAATGAAAAGCTCCTTTTTTACGAGCAGAAATTCTTTTATTGATAGCACGACATAAATCATTCATACAGGTGAGTTCCTCGTAGGGTAATTCAATATATGGATAATCCATCCAATTGATTTTTTGAATTTGTTCTTGCTCACCTGGTGGCGGAGGCCAATCATAGGGTCTAATTTTTATTTCATATTTACGATACTTTCTCAGGATGTCATAGGTATTTTTGAGAATACTGTCGACAAGAGCCACTTCATATGCGCCGTAAAATTTGACGGCGGGGGAGAGTTTTGTCCAAAAATCACTTGTCGTATTAAAGTCATTGTAGAGAGGATCGGAAACGTTGGACATGAAAGTTACATAGAAATCATTGGGCATTGTCAATATCTTCAACACCAATCCAAGAATCAAAATCAGAGTTGTGTCCTAGCCATCGAACAAGTAACTGTTTCTTACCCCTGCGAGTACGTGTCTTTAATATCTTTTCAATTTGATAGATTTCACTAGCATTTTTAACTTTTTGCTATTCATAGTCATAAAAGCCGCCGAGAATCTCTTCATCTTTGGTATCATGCAGGCGATAAGTTATGGGTTTAGTGTCTAGGATGTTTGCCACTTTAAAAAGTTCGGTGGACCACAAGTAATTCCCATTTTCAAAAACATTAGTTGTTCTATTAATTCGAACAATATCACCAACATTTAATTTATTTTTATTCTTCTTGACTTTGATTCATTGGAATATTGTTTAACAAAGGTGTCAATTATATTATGATCCGAATGATAAAATTCCGTTGGTGTAGAGTTGGATAATGATTGATGAGGTCGTCGATTATAAATCAACATGATTTTATCTAGATCATGAATAAAAGCTGGTGTATTTTTCAATGTACAATATCTTGAAATTAAAAGTCGAATAGTTCTTATCAATCGTTCGGCCAATGCAGCCTTTATAGGACTATGACTATTATAGAGCAGTTTACTATATTTCTCTAGTGCTTTTGCAACATGAGGATTAACAAATTCACTACCGCGATCCGTTTGAATTTTTTTTATATGAATCCTTTTCGAGAATACTTTCAAAGGCGTGAGCAACTTCAACAGCTCTCTTTGATCGCACTGGAATTGCATATGCATAGCGACTAAAAACACTGATTGCAAGTAGAATGTACTTGTCCGGTGTATTGTGACGTCTTTGAGGCTCATCTAGAGTCAGGAGATCTGCTTGCATTATATCCACTGGGTAAAAGGCTTTAGTTTTTCAATATTGATTGGCACGAAGTCTATGATTTCTATGCAGAGTGTAACTTGGTTCATTTTGTAGATAGTCTTGTACACTTTTAGTGCGAACACCCGTGACTTTGGAAAGAGTTGTGGGGGAACTTAAACTCCCCGCCTCGGCAATAGTTTCATAAACACGTTTCAGAACTTCAGCCATTTTGAACGTAAACACGTTGTGTAACGTCCGCTACCCTTTCGTATACTGGCCGGTGGTGGTGGTGACGTTGACTTGATACGTCTTCGCTTTTGTCTAGCTATCAGTGGTGTGCTAGTATTTTCCAAAATTGATTTAAAATCTTCTTCTTCTTCTTCTTCAAGTTCATATTTTAATGTTGACGATGATGATGATGCTTTTTCATTTAATTTTTTTTAGAATTTGTATATTTCCAATAAGAATTTTGGGGAAGTTTAATGTATTTATAAAGGTGTATTGTTGATATTCAAATTATAATAGTTCTGTATTATGTGTAAACAGTTTTTAAATTAAATAAATTTGATTTCGGATATTGCCCTGCAAAATGATACCTCACTCAATTAACTCAAACATACCACGACCTCAGTAAAATATCGGGGGCAGTTGTCGCTTTCTGTGGTCAACCTTAGTTATGGGGCTTTTATTTCACAAATTAAAAAAACATTTAACAAAATAATCCTTCGTTAATTTTGTTCCAGCAGCAGCAGATTCTTGAGAAGATGATTATTTTTGGGATCAGCAACAGCAGCAGTGGCCTTTGATCGATAGTGTTGGTCCCCTCGACGAAGTGCATCTTGAATTAAAATCAGTTTTTATCATCATCAATAGTTTCATTGTCGAGGAATTTACTCAGATTGTCCTCAAAGTGTTCGAAGAGTGAGAGAGCGAGTTCTATTGGAGTCAATTTATAGGGTTTTGCCATCTAGAGAAAACTGTTTACAAGTCCTGCAATTATTGGCTGTAAAGGTGTGAAAAAGCTACCGCCCGCCTTAAGAAGTCGTTTCCTTTTAAAATTCTTTCCTTTCTTTTTAGAGGCCAATGTACATACAATGGAACGATGTTGCTTTGCCTGTTGCTTAACTACTTCTGTCAGTTTAACATTACCCTCTGTCAAATTTAAACAAATTTCAGATATTAGATTAATGAAATCATTGTCAATACCATGTTTGAGTATTGCTTTTCTAAGCGGAGGTTTTGAAGTGCTTAGAACTGAAAAAAAATGTCTATTTTCATGTAGTTTTTTCAGTATCATGATAGCGACTAAAAGGTCCTTTTGGTGTTCACCGGGAGAAATACTGTAATTTCATTGTCGAAAATATCTGTGACTACACGCAGATCCTCGGATGTGTTTTTATTAAGATCCAATAGTATATAGCCGTGGGGTTTATTAGTTGCCTGATTGTATGCAGAGAGCAGAAATTTAGGGTCACCTGGGTAGATTTTTTTATTGAGGGTTATTAGCGAGGTAGAATCACGAAAAACTCTGTAGATGATATAGTAGGTATAGTTCAAAGGAAGTGTTCGCATATATTTGCTCTTATGAAAGAGATTGTGTAGAACTAGAATAACGGAAATCTGTTCATGATGAGAGCGAACAGTGAACAATTGCAGCAATTGCTGGGACCATTGTTCAATAGATTCAGCCAGATCGTCAATGATCAGCCAAGAGTTTGGTTCAGTAATGTTGAAAACATCAAGTCCCTGTATGAACTGTATCTGCACCGATCCCATGGTGGTTGCAGCAATTGCTTTTATTTTATTGTATGATTCCCGCCAAATACTATAGCAATAGTAAATTTTTTTCGGCTTTACCACAAACATTTTATCACAATATTTAATTATTTTAGTTAAGAGCGTTGTTTTGCCCGACATTGAGGGCCCACACAGAAATGATCTGAATGGTGTTTTAAATTGATACATGTTCCTTTCAACAGTTCACCTGGACAACTAACTATAGTCTCTAATTGTCTAATGACTAAATAATTTTTCCCTACTACTACTTCTCTGTTCTTCAAGAAGAAGACAAAGACAAAGACGAATAAAGAATCATATTTTTTTCTTTTATTATGTGCACATAAAAAATTAACTAAATTTAAAAAAAAACAAACACTTTTTTAAATTTATTTATAATAAAAAATCCAACAGCATTTACATGGGTATACACAGACAGAGAAAAAACACTTTTATTTTGTTTATCTATAGAGAGAAAAAACATTAAATTAGAGAGAGAGAGCACTTGAAAAAATACACTTTTTTAAATTTATTTATAAAAAAAAAATACAACAACATTTACATAGGTACAGAGAGAAAAAACATTTTTTTTTATTTATTTATAGAGAAAAAAAAACATTAAATTAGAGAGATGGCACTTGAAAAAAAAATCTGCTCTAAGTCCAAAAAAAGATAACTTTGGTGACGGAGCGCCCCCCCGCGCTGGCGGCGGCCGCCCCCCCCCCCCCGGGCCGCGAGACCCCCCCCCCCCCCAAAGGCCGTGAGGCCCCCCCCCAAAAGGTTTTTAGGAAATTATTTACAGGACTTTATTTAAACCGAGACTTACCCTGTGGGCAATACATTCGGTCCGGTCTGAAGTTAAATAGTGTCCAAAGGGGAGGGTGGTCACACCATCTTGACAAACATAGACCTTGTCGGAAATGGTACTCATGGCTATTTTTTCTACATTTACAGTATAGTTCCTGTAGTTCAATAAACGAATTGCCAACAATTTGGCACGTGGAATTCCATTTTCAACAATATAATTCCTATAAATGTTCATGTCGAAATTCTTGTCCACATAGTGCGTGGGTACTCCTTTGCAACGTTTCTTGATTTCCTCGTCTTATGTCTGCATAAAGTACACCTTCGGACCTACAAACATACCACGGGACATCAAGTCGTCACCCGTTTCAGATTTAAAAAATAAAAGCTGATTGGGCACCCGACGTTTTAATAGCTCAGGGTAAAGACCACCACTCCAATTGGTTTAGTCCATCCGTGAGCTGATAATTTCACCGTGCGCCAAATCATCAATTAGATTTGGTGTTTTTACTTTGAGCAGTAGAGAATCCGTGTCACCGTAGCAGACCTCTACTTGCCCCTTTTCCGGCCACCCTACCCTAGCCACATTGTAGTAGAATTCCAACATGAGCCTTTTTAATATCTCCAAGATAGCACTGCCTGCAGCAATATTTTTATTCAAGACAATACGTCTTTTTTTCCTATTCAAAAGTACCATGTCCGGGCCAATGATTGTAAAGGAAGTGTAATTGGGATCAGTAATAATTTGAGCACATTGTTCTGGATCGGTCACAACGTCAAAACGATTCCTATTGTGAATACTCTCACATATTTTACCGTAAGCCAAATTTAAAGTGATTTTATAAATTTATTTTTCAACCTTCGTCTGTGCTGCAGAACGTCTGTTGACAAAAGAATCAACAAACGTTTTTAGATAGGGCTTTTGACTTAAATCGAGTGGTCGGTGAACCTTTGTGACGTTGAAGCCGTTGTTGCACATCCTTTTTAACGCTATATGATGTACAACTATGTTTTTTTTCGGCAGAAGGTCAGCAATAAGTTTTTGTTTCGAAGGTGCCCAATGCAATCCGTCCACCTCGAATAAACGCCTATTGAGAAGACTCGAAGAGTACTTAGTCACAAGTCTATTGATACATGGGAAAACAAAATCCTTTACTGAATCATGAAACTCGACTGCTGTCTTTCCATCAATTTCAAAAAACCATCCATCAGGCACATTCTCCTCAGCACTGTTAATGTTGGGGAAATGGAGAGCTTGAGGGTCACCGAGCCATTTATAGTTGCCACAAGGTAGTGCATAATTGGACATGGCCGAAGGGTAGAGAAAATTCACGTCGAGGAAAACTGCATTCGATTTTGTCCCCGTCTTCTCTCCTGTTGGATCGGTTTCCAAGATACGGTCTCCGTGAAAAACAAACCCCCCCTCATTGACCTCTCAATGAACAGATGCTGATCAATGTCGGTGATTAGCCCAATTTTTTCCCCACTAATTTTCAGGATGAGGTCCATCACTAGATGAGGCGAACAAAAATAATAACCCAAATCAAGATTAAATTCTTCATAGATTTTATCCGTATTTTTACACATAATGTCTAACAGGGTTAACACATCACTCGACAAATACAGCTTGCAGTAGTCAAACCCATTGTTACACCCTCCCTCTACCCAAACTTTTTTAGCAAAACTGTAGTCATCGGGGATGCAACTACGATCGTGAAGACTGTCGTAAAACGATTCAATACAAGGATTAGTCTCCTCGGTGAATCTCGACATGGAACAATAATAATCATAAGGATAGATGCCCTTGACCGTTAACAAATCATATAAATCATTTGGAAATTGTTGCTTGAGAAGAGGGAAAGAATTGCAGCCGTCATCGTTTTTCTGCACTTGAATTAATTCGCTTAGTGATTTGGTGAAAAAACTGTAGGAATCTAAAAAGCAAATTTTTTTCGTGTACTCAACGCCGGGTTCTACAAATTTCCACATAAATTTCAAAACGAGCAACTTTTCAGATGATTTAGGTATGATTTTGTACGTTAATCTGTCTATCGCCCATGCATCATCAATTACTATTCTATTTGTTTGAAGATGTACCAATGCTGGTAGCACATACTTTAGATAATAGTTAGAGTTATGTATCAAAATCAGTAGAAAAAGTTGTGGTTTAATTTTTAAATTACACGACTTGTGAGCCCACCCTCGAAAGCTACTTTTTCCCGTTGAAATAGGGTTAATAAGCGGATTTGGGTCCTGCACCAAGTTTTTTGGGGCAAAGGCCTCCCTACACACCCAGAAAATTGTCCCCTCTTCCAGTACCAGTTACTCCTTATCTGATAATGTCATTGGATAATTGATATGATGTAATCGTGAAATTACCTTGTTTGTCGTTTTTACTAAGGAAACAAATGACTTTTCCATACTGCCCTCCTCATCCATAGTAAAAAAAACTTCCAATTGCATTTTATTGTTAGCGTCGTGACGGGCGTGAGCATAGGAACACGCAACTAGTTTGTGTTTCTTGACTATATTTGGCCTTGATGGGTCCGATACCTCAACCAGTCTTGTTTCACAATCCAAAGACACTTTATCAGATTGCAGAAGGGAATTTTTAAAATTTTAAAATTTTAAAATGTCTCTGTCTTCTGCCGGCAGTTCTAGTCTCTGATTCCCGTGAATTTTGCAATGCACCATGTGGACTGAGAATTTTTGCTCAGATTTAAAAGGGGAAAGGCGCATTGGGCAATAGAAAGGTTCCTCTTTCTGAATACTTTGACATAAGAGTGGATTTATTGTGGTAACGGGGAAAAAATGACCATAAGAATTTACATATTTGGGAAGTTCGTAAATAATCCATACCCAATTTTTAACATTTTCCACCATCGGTGTCCTTGCTGAATACAAAGCTCCCTTTCTGTCCGGTTTTTTCCCCCCATCACCAAAGTCAATTTCGTACTGGAACCACCGCACCCCCCCTCCCGATTTTCATTTTCTTTTTAAAAACTTGGTTTCTATTTTATTGAAAACGGAAAATTTAACTCTAAAAAGACAAAATTTAATGTATGGCAATTTTTCCCACCGGTACGAGCCAGTCTGTCAAGATTTTTCATTGTTGAATCTTTGTTTAGTGTTTTATGGGCTGCCGCTAAAAACGCATATTTAAAGCATTGCAGCCCTGTGTCAAAATACAAACCCTGAACTCCTTTGGTAGTTAACAAATCCGGGTGATATTTTATTTTTAGATTACTTACCCATTTTAGACTAAAGTTTTTTTAACATCTTCTGAGATTCAGATACATTTGCTCAAGGTATAAAATTGTGTAATCACTTCTTCTCTCATTAAATTTATTCAAAGTTTATGTTAGTGTATTCGCTCAGTTTAAAAAGTTGTCTTAAAATTTGTTTAGACCTGGGTATAAAGTCTGGTTGCCTTTAGAAAAATTAAAATAAAAAACGTCCCCAGATGTCCCCTTTTGTAAATAAACTTTTTGATTCACCGATGCTTTAATTCCCTCCCGACCTCCCCAATTTTGGATCTGAATCTCAACAAGTGCTCGAATTCTGTCGATATAACTATGGAGAACATTCACGGGGTCATTTAAAATAATGCTCGAGTTTTCCTTGGGAAGGCTAAAATCTACCCTGTATGTTTGCAAATGGCTTCGAGCAGATTCCAACAAACAAAAATCAGGCAATTTCGGGAACGTAGTGCTATTTTCATGTCCTGCCCCTGTTTGTTCAGGATTCAATTCACTAATTATAAAGTTATCGTTAAAAACATCCCCGGAAGTATTAGAGCCAACAATTTGAATAAGACTATCCATTTCTTTAGCTGTAAATTGAAAATCAATGGGGATATCAAATAACGTACCTTCACTAACATCTGGCGAGAGGGGGCAATTACCAATAATCCTTTGAAGTCCTGGACCAGGGAAGGCAGAATTTTCCACAGCCTCCCCCTGAAAATAGAAAATGAATGGATTAATTTTTTTTTTTACAAAAGTTTTATCACAATTACAATACACTTTTCTTTTTTCTTTTTTATCAAACAATTTTTTTTTTGATGCGCATCCCCGCGGCGAATTCCCCGTGGCGCATCCTGCGGCACTGTCCTTGCCTGCAGCGCCTCCCTGCGGCGCTTCTAGGGCCCGTGGCGCATCATGCAGTGCCTCCCACAGCTTCCCCCCCCAACCCCTCCCGGGGCGTACCCTTGGGAACCGGGAGCGTACTTCGAGGGCGGAAGATTGATACCCTTTCGAGTTGGGGGTATCGGACCTCACCACACTGTTCAAATAGAACAGCCTCATATTATTTCTCAAAAGCATCTAATTGTTTCACTTCATCACTCAATGGTGTCGCTGTTGTTGCTATATTTTTAATCTGTAGAAAAAAAAGTTTTTTTTTTCTTATGTAAAATAATCATTTTTTTTTATAGTTAAAAAATTTTATCAAATAAAATGTTGGATGGTCCTTTTTTGAGCCCCCCCTCCCCCAACCCCTCCCGGGGCGGACCCTTGGGACCCGGGAGCTTCCTTTGAGGTCGGAAGATTAAGACCTGTTCAAGTTGGTGGAATCAGACCTCACAACACTGTTCATATAGAACAGTCTCATATTCTATCTCAAAAACACCTAAGTGTTTCACTGTATCACTCAATAGTGTCGCTGGTGGTGCTATATTTTCAATCTGTAGAAAAAAAAAGTTTTTTATTTCTTCTGTAAAATAATCATTTTTTTTTATAGTTAAAAAATTTTGTCAATTAAAATGTTGGATGGTCCTTTTTAGAGCCCCCCCTCCCTCCTCCCACCCTCCCCCCTGGGAGAACCATTGGGAACCGGGAGCTTCCTTTGAGGTAGGAGGATCAATGCCCTTTCGAGTTGGGGCGGTTGGTGGTGTTACTTTCTCAATAATCCGTATTTTCCTGTGTCTTTTGCCAAGACTCCCAAAGATCCCGGAAACGCAGGGAGAGGAAGATATCGACTTCGATGCCATTTAAGTGACGTAATTTTATCAAAATCCTCGGGGGAAAAGGGCAAAGTTGCAGCCAATTTACCCAAATCATGTGAAAATCACAGTGAAAACTGAAAAAATGAACCATATAGTACCATAAAGATATACAAGAGAAAACTGACCCGTGTCTGTAGATGATTAAATAAAAAAAACAAGTTTTTAAACTGAAAGTAAGGAGCGACAATAAAACTTAAAACGAACAGAAATTATTCCGTATACGAAAGGGGATGTCCCCTCCTCAACGCCTCGCTCTTTACGCTAAAGTTTTTTATTGTTGAAAAAAATAACGTTGTGAGACAGAGTCAAACTTTAGCGTAAAGAGCGAGGCATTGAGGAGGGGACAACCCCTTTCATATACGGAATAATTTCTGTTCGTTTTAAGTTTTATTGTCACTCCTTACTTTCAGTTTAAAAAACTTGTTTTTTTTATTTAATTTTTGAACGTTTTTGAATAAATGCAGGTTTTGATCTTGGCTCACCGTACATGACTAATTAAAACAAAATTTTCATATTAATTTTCACTTTTATTTAGTTAAATGGCTTTCTCGAAACTTGTTTAATTATATTTACGAACGTTTTTATTAGTAATAAATATACGTAGCTTACGAATTAACTTACGTAACGAACTTCTATATTCATATATTTTTAATTTGTTTATTAGGGGATTCGCCCCCTAGTCAATACCTTGCTCTTTAAGCGAAAGTTCAAATTTTGTTCCAATTCTTTAAAAACGACCGCTTAATCACAAAGGCCGTTAATTAGAATAAATAGCTCTTATGAAAGTACTAAAAAATCTTTGGCTTAAAGAGCGAGGTATTGACTACGGGGTGAACCCAATCATATATGTAATATTTTCTGTTCGTTTGAAGTTTCGATGTTGCTGCTATTGCAGTTGAAATACTTGTTTTTTATATATTAAATTTCTGATCTTTTTTTAAATAATGCTGGGAAGTCCGGCGTCCCCTTCATAGCAATGTCCCTTCCCCCATGAAAACTTCCTTCATGGTAAGATCCATGAAGCCCATTGAAAACACCTAAGTGTTTCAATGAAATGAGTTCGCCCCAAATAATGTTTCTTGACAACACTGTAAAGATATAATTGGAGATTACTAAAAACCTTCTTCCTGTCACAAGAAGTCCACTTAGAATTCAAAGCGGATTAAAAAGCGATGGGAGATCTGATAAGGAGCGGATGCGTGCAAATGGCTGAGAAAATTTTTTCAACCTTATTGTTTTAATTCCTCTTGCTCAATAACTAGTTATTCCAAATTGTGTGCTATGTACCAAAGTAAGCCAGGTTTTGCAGCTGCAAGCGTATACATGAACAAATTTATTTAAAGATAGATTTGTTTGATAGAATTTATTTAAACAATAGATTTGTTTGAAGTTGACCTGGGCTAAATAAATGATTGTAAGAGAGAAGAACTTTTTTCTCCATCCATATCAACAATTAAAGTGCAATTAAAATGTTAGATGGTCCTTTTTAGAGCCCCCCTCCCTCCTCCCACCCTCCCCCCTGGGAGAACCCTTGGGAACCGGGAGCTTCCTTTGAGGTAGGAGGATCGATGCCCTTTCGAGTTGGGGCGGTTGGTCGTGTTACCTTCTCAATAATTCGAATTGTCCTGTGTGTTTATCCGGCGGATTTGTGTGTAATTAACCTGTTCTAAATAAATGATCGTAAGATAAAAAAACTTTTTTTCTCCCTCCGAATCAACCATTACAGTACACTTACCATGATGGAGCGTCCTTTTTTAGAGCCCCTCTACCCCCTACCACCCACCCCCATGGGAGGCCCCTTTGGCACCGGGAGCTTACTTTGAGGGCGGTGGCTCGCTGCCCGTTAGAGTTGGGGGATATCAGACTTCACAACACTGTTCAAATAGAACAGCCTCAAATTCTTTCTCGAAAACACCTAAGTGTTTCAATGAAATGAGTTCGCCCCAAATAATGTTTCTTGACAACACTGTGAACACATAATTGGAGATTACTAAAACCCTTCTTCCTGTCACAAGAAGTCCACTTAGAATTCAAAGCGGATTAAAAAGCGAGGGGAGATCTGATAAGGAGCGGATGCGTGCAAATGGCTTAGCGCAAAAATACCAGTTTAATTGTGCTTTCCGACTTTTAAATATAAAATCGTTTTTTTTTTTTTAAAATATTTAGTTTTTGTTTAAAAGGAATATTGGAATTATTGCATTATAATGCATCTTGGTTATAAGTTACAAGGTAAGGTTTTGTTTTTTGTTTTTTTTATAGAAATGCATGATAAGCATTCCTTTATATACCGCTAATTTGGTTAATCAAAGAAAATGAAATAGTTTAGAAACAAATTTTAAGTTTTACTCATCAAAAGCTATGCGCCTGAGAAAATTTACCTTATTTTTGAAAATAGGGATAGAAAAAAAATTATGTATATACTTACAAATTCTGTCTGGGCTTCTATATCTGAACTCTTTGGCAAAAGATGAATGGGGTCAAGCTCACAATCTTCAGTAGGCTGAGCTGAGGCATTATGTGAAGCAGTCCATTCTCTCTTCAACTTCCTCCCAACTTGCGTGGAGCTAACACTGGGGTTAGAGGGCTCTGTCACTATAAATTGGGTGCTCGATGAATGGTCCAGGTCATTTGTAGTTCTTGCAGCATATTGGATAATTGATGGTCTTGCAGCTTGCATTAGTGCAGATTTGCTCCATCTCGCCGTCTTGTCAGAAGGAAGGTTATAGCACGTATCTTCTTCCTTTAAAAAAAAAGACAAAATTTAGCATGTAGCAAAAATTCATTTTGGGTTTGGAAAATAATTCAGTTTATGCTAGGCATCTAAAGTAGTGTAAAATATTTTTTTTTTTCAATTAAATAAATATTTATATTTTCCTTTATTATCAAAATAAAATACTCATTGTTACAAATTTAGATTTTTTAGAATGATTTTCAACTCTTAAACTAAGGTAAGCAGCATAGATTCTAAATTGTTTTGGTTCTTCTTCTAAAGACTAAAAGCATCATTAGGCGAGCCCTACTCCCTGTCTATGTACCCCATCCTTCCTGCTTGAGTATCTTGTAAAAGAAAACTTAAACCAACCATTTTGTGAATTAAAAACAAAAAATGCCAATTAGAATTTTTATCCACGCACTTATCGAAGACGAAAGAAGTCGTAATAGATTCTAAATTGTTTTTGGTTCTTCTTCTAAAGACTAAAAGCATCATTAGGCTACTATGATCTAAAAATATCACTGAAATACATTTTCCAGCAGTACATGGTAGCGAACTATAAGTAAGGAACAAACCGAAACTCTAAAAAGGAAGCTTTTGTAACAATTAATACATTAAAAGAATTAACATTTTATTCTAACCCCAAATTACCGATCGAAAGCTAAGCACTTTTTCAAAAACATCCCTAAAAATGTTAACTGATATTGTTAAAAATCGAACATTAAATTCACACTGGACTTTAAGTATTTTCAAAAACACTCCTAAAAAAAAGCCGCTTATATTTATAAAAATGAAGCTTTTGTAACAATCAATACATTAAAATAATCAACTAATTATTATAACCCTAAATTACCGATCAAAAGCTAAGCACTTTTTTCAAAAACATCCCTCAAAAGGCCCACTGATCTTGATAAAAATCGCACCGTAAATTTCAGCCTATAAGGGAACTATGTAGAGGTTTCAGCTCCTAAAAACAATAGGCTTCTAAGTGCATAAGTACCCTTAGTTCTAGTGTAAGGAAAGAAATCTTCCTTAACTTAATGACAAGACAATTTCTTTTTATTATAATAATGAGAAAATTTTACTCACCAGAAATTGCTTAGAATTATCCATTTCTATGTAAATGTTTACAAAAAATGTCACTAGTGTTAAGTTGAATAAACTATTCAGAACTGTTGAAGAATCTAATTTGAAACCCGAATATATACAAAAAATAATTGCGTAGCAGTGAAAAACAAGACATGCTGGTTTTGATTTATCACTAAAAAAAGACATTGAACTTTGAAATTGCGTAAATCCCTTGACAAAGAAAGATATAATGACCTCTAGAATAGAACTACCAGAAAAACTGGAAGGAACATAAAGGCCGCAAATAAAACAGGATGGAACATAAAGTATTAGAAGTATAAGGTAACATACTACTTTTACCCATCAAAATTTACGCGCCTGGGAAAATTTGGGTGATTTTCGAAAAAAGGGGGAAAGACCCCCTAAAAGTTATAGAACCTTAATGAAAATCACACCATCATATTCAGTGTATCAGAGAACTCTACTGTAGAGGTTTCAAGCTCCTATCTACAAAAATGTGGAATCTTCCATTTTTTGCCAGAAGAAAGATCACGGATGGGTGTTAATTTTTTTTTTTTCTTCTTTTTCCCAGGGGTGATCGTATCGACCCAGTGGTCCTAAAATATCGTGGGAGGGCTCATTGGAACTGAAATTAAAAGTTCTAATTCCCTTTTTAAGTGACCAAAAACATGGAGGGCAACTAGGCCCCCTCCCACGCTCATTTTTTCCCAAAGTCACCCGATCAAAATTTTGAGATAGCCATTTTGTTCAGCAGAGTCGAGAATACGATATCTATGTCTTTTAGGATAACTTAATCGCCCACGGTTCCCAGGGGAAGGGCTGCAAGTTATGAACTTTGCCCATTGCATACACATTGTATTGGTTATTGGAAAGTATACAGACATTTTCAGGAAGGATTTTTTTGCTGGTGGGGGGGGGCTGGAGGAGAGGGTGACTCGGGAGAATCTTTCCGTGGAGGTTGTTTTTTTGTGGTAAGGGATATTGCTATGAAGGGGGCACCGGATTTCCAAGCATTATTTAAAAAACGATCAGAAATAAAAAAAAACAAGTTTTTTCAACTGAAAGTAAGAAGCAACATTAGAACTTAAAACCAACAGAAATTACGTATATGAGGGGGTTCTCTCCCAAGTCAATACCTCGCTCTTTACGCTACAGTTTTTTTTAGTGCTTTCAAAAGAGCTATCTATTCTAATTAAACGGCCTTTGTAATTCAGGGGTTTGCGAATTAAATTTTTTTTTCAACTTTTAACGTAAAGAACGTGGTATTGACTAAGGGGAGAACCCCCTCATATACGTAAAAACATATACGTAATAAAAACAAAAACAAAAAAAACAAGCGATACGGCTCAATAGAAATCGAAACTTTTAAAAACGGAATTTTGATGTCAATAAATGTATCAAAAGAATGGGCTTATAATGCTGATTCTAAATATATAAATTTGATTAAGTTTTAGTATTACTCATCAAAGACTACGAGCCTGAGAAAATTTACCTGATTTTTTTAAGAGGGGAGAAACATCCCCTACAAGTGAAAGAATTTTAATGAAAATCACACCGTCAGATTCAGCGTATCAGAAAACCCTATTACACAGGTTTCAAGCTCATATCTGCAAATATCTGCAACTTTGTATTTTTTACCAGAAGAAAAATATACGAATATAGAAGTTCGTTACACAAGTTAATTTGTAAATTACGGCAGAACCAAATTTAGAGACAGCCATTTAGCAAAAGAAAAGGTAAAATTTTTATGTAAATTTCGTTTACTTATTCAATGACGGTGAGCCAAAATAAACGCTGCATTAACTGAAAAACGATCTGAAATTAAATAAAAAAAAACAAGTTCTTTAAACTGAAAGTAAGGAGCGACATTAAAACTTAAAATGAACAGAAATTATTCCGTATATGAAAGGGGCTGTCCCCTCCTTAACGCATCGCTCTTTACGCTAAAGTTTTTTATTGTTTTAAAAAATAGATTTGTGAGAAAGAGTCAAAATTTAGCATAAAGAGCAAGGCGTTGAGGAGGGGACAGCCCCTTTCATATACGGAATAATTTCTGTTCGTTTTAAGTTTTAATGTCGCTCCTTACTTTCAGTTTAGAAAACTTGTTTTTTTTTTTAATACCTTTTAAGATTCAAACTCAAAACAACCAGAAATTACCATTAAGGAATAAATGAAACCCAAAACGAACAGAAATTAAATAAACAATCATAGCAAAAAAGACACAACAAGTAATCATATAAATGAATAAATAGATCTTAAAGCGAGTTATGCTTAGATTGAATATGAATATCAAGCTTAAAACCAAAAAAAATAGTTTGCTATTAAAGTATAAATGAAACTTAAAACGAACAGAAATTAAATAAACAATCAATGCTAACAAACATACAATATATATTAATCTAAACGAATAAATAAATCTTAAAACAAGTGAAACTTAATTTGAATATGCAAATCAAGTTTGAATCGAATAAAAATAACTATAAACAAGAGTTTGAGTATCGCCTCACTGCAGAAGCCTAAAACCTACTGCGTCATTGGCGCTTTACTGAAAACGAATTATATTACAAATATTTTCTTTTGTACTTAATATTGAAGATATATATTAAAATTACAGTAAAATTTGGAACTGATGAGCTTTCAGCAATTAATATCATTGTACATAAAACATTTAGTTCAATTTATTAGTTCTTTCTAAGATTGGTCAAGACAAATTTAATTTCACTACAAACAAAATTTGGATGATGCCCCATTCTTTAACTGTAAGAACCTAAAGCCTTCAGCGTCATTGGCGCTTCACTGAAAACGAATTACTGGTATATTACAAATTTATTCTTTTCCAATTCTTACAGCATTAAAAATGAAAATAAAAATTAAAGTGAAAAAAAAATCTTGAGCTGATGAATCTTTCAACAATTAATACCAATGTATATCTAATATTGAATTTGATTTTGTTTATACTTTCCAAGACAGTTCAAGACTCATATAGTTTTCAGTAAGGCGCCAATGACGCAGTAGGTTTTAGGCTTCTACAGTGAGGCGATACCCAAACTCTTGTTTGTAGTTTTTTTATTCGATTCAAACCTGATTTGTATATTCAATTTAAGTTTCACTTGTTTTAAGATTTATTTATTCATTTAGATTAATATATATTGTATGTTTTTTCGCATTGACTGTTTATTTAATTTTTGTTCGTTTTAGTTTCATTTATACTTTAATAGCAAACTATTTTTTTTTTGTTTTAAGCTTGATTTTCATATTCAATCTAAGCATTACTCACTTTAAGACCTATTTATTTATTTGGATTATTACTTGTTTTGTGTTTTTGATATGATGGTTTATTTAATTTATATTCATGTTGGGTTTCGTTTATTCGTTAACTGAAATTTCCGGTTGTTTTTACTCTGAGTTATAAAAGATATTTCTATCTCCTGAGCTTAAGTTTAAAATTGCCTTTAATTTTATTTCAAAAACTTATTTTTCGGAAAGTTTTTTTAATTAATAATACTAAAATTCTAACAGAATGCTTCTCAATTTCTAGGTCAAAGTCACTTTACTACTTTCAATCTTAAACAATTCATCACAGGCAGCGCAATAGAACTGCCTAAGTAAAGAACGATGTTGGCACAATGTATTTTTTTTCCATACCCGGGCACTTCGTATCGAAGGAGTTGTCGTAGAAAGTTCAAAAAGGACTCATTAGTTTGGTAATTGGTGTGGCTTGTGCCCTTTTTAATTGTTAAAAGTGTTTGGAGTGCAAATAGCCCCCCCCCCCCACGCCCATCATTCCCCCAAACACATCCAATAAAAATTTTGAGATAGCCATTTTGTTCAGCGTAGTTGATTTCCAGATAGAAAATAAGCTTTTGAGGAGGGCGCTCTCCCACAACCCTCGGGGCAAGGGTTTTAAATTATGCCCTGAGGGCATATAAGAACGATGCTGGCACATTGTATTATTTTTTTTCCTTTAGAGCACGGCACCTCGTATCGAAAAAGTTGTCGTAGAAACTTCAAAAATGGATCATGTGATTGGAAATTGAAATGGCTTGTGCCCTTTTTAATAATCGAAAGTGATTGGAGGGCAACTAACTCACTTTACATGCCCACCCTTTGCAGTAACACATCCGATCACAATTTTGAGAGAGCCAAATTGTTCCGTTTAAATTATTTTCAGATGGAAATTTTGTTTTTGAGGAGGACACTCCCCCACAACCTTCAGGGCAAGGGTTTTAATTTATGCCCTGAGGGCATATAAGAATGATGTTGGCACAATGTATTATTTATTATTTTTTCCTTTAGAGCAGGGTTCTTCGTATCTAAGAAGTTGTCGTA
Source organism: Artemia sp. Qi Xiang Cuo (assembly GCF_049724085.1). NCBI lineage: Eukaryota > Metazoa > Arthropoda > Branchiopoda > Anostraca > Artemiidae > Artemia > Artemia sp. Qi Xiang Cuo. Next base: position 25,890,319 of record NC_142794.1, on the reverse strand, counting down.
GAAACTTCGAAAAGGGCTCATTCAATTGTTGGAGTTGCTTGTGCCCTTTTTAGTAGTCGAAAGTGATTGGAAGGCCACTAACAACCCTTCCACGCCCACCATTTCCTAAAATACATCCAATCAAAATTTTGAGATATCCATTTTGTTCAGCGTAGTTAATTTCCAGATAGAAATTATGTTTTTGAAGAGGATACTCCCCCACAGCCTTCAGGGCAAGTGTTGTAAGTTATGCTCTGGAGGCATATACGGTTCTTATAGAAGGAGTTGTCGTAGAAACTTCAAAAAAGGCTCATTCGATTGGAAATTCGAAGAGTAGTGGCCTTTTCAATAGTCGAAAGTGATTGGAGGGCAACTAACCACCCTCTCGAGCCCACCTTTTCCCAAAACACATTCAATCAAAATTTTGAGATAGCCATTTTGTTCAAGGTAATTGAAAGTGATTTAAGGGCTACTAACCCCCCTCTCAAGCCCAACTTTTCCCCAAACACATCCAATCAAAATTTTTAGATAGCCAATTTATTAAAAATAGTTGAAAGTTTTGGAAATTAGGTCTTTAAGGAAGACAACCCTTCCACCCCCACAGCCCTCAGGGCAAGGGTTGTAAGTTATGCCCTGAGAGCATATAAGGTTTTTATAGAAAGCGGTGTTGTTGAAACTTCAAAAAGGGCTTATTCGAATGGAAATTGAAAGGGCCCTTTAATAGTCGAATAGTGATTGAAGGATAACTAAATCCTCTCTCACGCCCACCATTTCACCAAACACATCCAATCAAAATTTTGAGATAAAAAAAACAAATGAATATGCATTGTCAGTTTAACGTAAGTAGTAATGTATCTATTGAAATGACGATTACATTGACGGTTACAAGAATATACAGTGCAAAGGTTTGACGATTACAAGAATATACAGTGTTAAGGTTTGACGACTACAAGAATATGCACTACAATTTCACGTGGACATTGAAAAAAGTGACATATCCTTTACCTATAAAGTGGTCAAACACAGTTTGAGAGTATGGTTGTGATTGTATAAGACAAGACTGGTTTTTGAGGCAACACCCATTTTGTAGGGCCAATCAGAGACAGCGGAGGTTACTCTATATACGATAACTTGATTGGTGATTGATTTCAAATAAAAGGAGTGATTTTCATTACAATTCATATTAGTAAGAGAATTGAATTCAGAGAGAATAGTTTATTTGAGAGGATATTATTAGAGAAAATGAGTGGAGCATTTACACTATTGGAGATTGACGGTGGAGCCGGCAGCAGCAAAGATCTACGAGTACCAAATGTGGCTGTGGAAATAACCGGAGGCTGTAGACTATGCCTTGAATGGGACGATATGTATGCTAAATACGTGATATCATTAAGCAAATTTAAGCTGGAGGAGCAATTATGTTTTGCTGCGAAATTGAATATTGTGCATATCAATAGACTTCAAGCAGCATTAGATGTGCTAGTGAAATATATTGATGAGAACAAAATGCATCAGTGAATATTTTTGTTGTAATTTGGCTCAATAAAATTGTTTCTAAATCAATGGTATTTTTCTTTCTATAGTACACTAGTGTATATTTTTTAGAGTAGAAAAAATTCTGATTAGTCTGAAGTTGGTTGTGAGAGTGTTAGGGCTCTAAAAAATGGATAGATTTGAGAAAGAGCGAATCATGGGGAATCTAGTGCTTATGGAAAAACGTTTGATTCTAGATGACGATTTTCTAGAGCTGTCTATTCAAAGGAAGATATTTTCTCAGGGAATGCTTGTCGATATAATGAAAATTGATTCTCCATCATTAAACAATTGCATGAACCTTTTACGTCGTGGTCCAAATGCAATTACACAACTTATTGACATATTAATCACGACACGTCAAAATGATGTTGTGGATATGCTTTTAAACACTTGTTTAGAAATTTAGGACTTTTTTCATGAGAAAGATGGTGTTCAATGATGATTTACTCTCTCTCTCTCTCTCTCCCTCTGTATCCCAGTCAATTTTTTGTTGTTGCTAGCTCAGTTTCATTGTGGCAGTGAGAGTGTCAACACATGAAAAAAAAAATGTTCCATACATGTCCACTATGTATGTACACACTGGGCAGCTGGTCATCATGTGAGAATTGCACAATGATTGATGAGTATGATGAAAAGTGTAGATTATGCAACCCGTGTAAATTGCATGGAGGATATGCTGTGCAAATTAAAGGTTGTAATTCCTGTCTTGAAGAGGTGTGCGACTCTCATCCTAGAGGACACCTATGCTCCAATTGCCAATATGATAAATGTAATCAATGGGAGAATACATGGTTGGAAAGAATCCCCGGTATGATTGGAAAGAATCCTAAGCGTGATTTTAGTTTATTGCTACGAGATTGGTATCGTCGTGGTTTTAGATTGTTCTGGGAAGAGGAGCCGTGTCAGCGATTCAACTGTTGGAACAACAAAAGAATATGGTTTCTACGTCATCGTTGTGAAGAAAATGGGTATTGTGATAATAAGCCCACTGATTTTCATTTGGCTGTAAGGGAGTGTGATTCACCCCTTGACGACACCGTTTGTGATACTACTTCAGATAAAGAATTTGAAATATGTGAATTCTATAAAATGAATGTGAATAGTATCATTGACTGTGCAAAGAGATATGAAAAGAATGGAGTTACACTGTACTGTATAAAATGTGGCCCTGACATTGCAGTACGTCAGGATCAGTATACTGTTAAATCGGATAATCTACCTGCACTAGTTGCTCTCGACCAATACCTATTTCTAGTAAAAAATGAAGTCTAAAGAGTAGAAGATTCGTTTTTTATCATGTATCTACATTTTTCATTTATTAATAAACAATTTAACATACATCTTTAGAACATTTCATTCGTAGGGCACTAAAATCAATATTAAATATGCTTGTAAGTATATTTTCCACTAGAAAGTCGTTCAATCGAGGTAAGTCAACGTAGATGTTGAGAAACTGCATGTAGGTATAGCCACGACATCTAAACATGAAAAAGAGTAGTGCATGAAAGCCACATGTTTTATTTGTTAAATACTGCACTCTTCGTTGATTTTGAATAATAGTTTTCCCGCTGCTTTCAATAAAGTTGCTGATGTATGGGGTGTAGAATTTATGCGATAGGCCGAGAGGATCAAAAAATTCAATATTCTTCGCTGTTTGAAAGTTGCATAGCCAATGGCCTGTCTTCAAAGTTGATGGACTGCTATTAACAATGATTAGGGTATTGTTAGCACTTGGAATTTTTTCAATGAAGTCCGATGGTATGCAATAGGACTTGTACTGGGACATGTATGGATCCATACTAAATACGTTGATTATTTGGTTTGTGTTCATGGTGCTAGGTCTAGTAGAACACTGCCGTCGAGTGTGATTTCCCAATAGGTTTCAAACTGACTGAATAATATTAGCATGATACTCTCAGTCAAAGCATCGGCAAATGTACACTCTAAACGTACATTCCCTGTTCGTACTATGCTCATATCCTGAGTCTCCGACAAGTTCAAAGTAATTACCCCATGATTTTTTGAAAACATTTAATCGGTTATTCCATTTTCAAATAGTTGAGAGTCATGATCTAGGGATTGCATGGTCAACTCGTACAGAGTTCTATAGGATTTAATGTCAAATGATAGAGTGTACAGTGGAATACCATTCACTTTGCACACAAGGCTAGATAGACCAAAAAAATTAAAATCATGGGGGGATTCAGTCCAGGGTCCAACGACACTGCCACACTTCACAAAGGTTAAAGCCAATTTTGATGGGATTTCTCCATTGATAAATGATGGATCGCTTTAGCTACGAGAGCCGGTGGCAATGTGACGTTGATTGGTGATCATATGGGGGACGAGAAGTTTAATGTTGTTTCCATTGGCTCTTAGCTTTTCCACTACCAATGCACCGGAACTCATAGATTGTTGTTTTCGAATATGGAATCGTGTCAATATGATACTGACATGTGTTTCGGAGGGTGGTGGGAGTCTTTTTCTCACATGGAAATTCAACGGGGTTAGTCGTAACTGTGTTTAAATATTGCAGTTTAGGGATAGCCATTGGGATATATTCAATATTTCAAGGTTTAATTTTCCAACCAGATGATACTCCTGGGTCACTGCAGTAGTCAACTCACCGTCAGTATCAACATCTGATTGACATTCTTAGCCCAATGATTGTCCTCTCAACTCCTTGTATGCCTTTGGTGTCATCATCATAAATTGTATGTAGCTTGCATAGTTGGATAAATCATTGCTAGTTCTCACCAATGTTCCATTAATAAATACATTAATTTGTTTGAATAGGTTGTGTAGAATACAGTTTTCCTAGGAGAGACCATCGGTAACAGTTGGAGTTGTATTATCTGACTTTTTCTTCACCGCAACATTTAAATCAATAAATGTTGATGACAAATAAATGAAATAGTCTTCATTGGAAAACATTTGAAAGTGTATATTTTCCGAGAAGGGTTGTTGGGGGGTGAAATTGTTCATAGTAGCCATACTTGACACTGACATCAACATTTACAGCATTTAATAGATTCAATGAGGAACTGATTGATGGATATGATTCCTTGTGGGGGAGATAAGTCATCTTAAGAGAAGAAATTCTTCTTTCATCTAACAGTCTTTTTGTTTTTCTTCTTCTTCTTGGTCTTCCTTGTTTTATTCCTTAAAGTACTTGGTGATGTCCTTCGCTTCCCGCCTGGGTGGAGACTGATGAGTGAATGACGCGCATGCATCCTTTTCAATCCCTTCCCATTTTGCTGAGATTTTTATTGCTCATCAACGGCTCCTGCTGATGATCTAATTTTCTCCTTGAAATTCTTGCCTGACCCCCAGTCCTGTAGTGTTGAGGCAGAAAAATTTGATGCATCAGGTACAAGATATTTTCTGGTAAGGGGTAGTGCAGAACGAAATAGCCTAGCAAACCAGCTACCAAGACCATAGCCAGACATTGTAGTACGCCCCTTGTAGTAGTCCAATCCATTGCCTATTTAAGGTGGACTCAGAGCACCAACATAGCAATCGATATCGGGACACACAAATGGAATTCTTCTATTGTTCATTTTAGGTGATTGTGTCGCCGATGATGGGTCGAAAATGACATGTAATCACTGCTAAACATTTTGTTATTGCTAGAATATCACCCAATTCACTTCTTAGTGTTAACTGACAGAGTTCCAAATACAAAATGTTTACAGGAACATACTGAAGATGCTTTATATTATAGTGATGAACAAGTTGATGAGTTGTTTTTCGTTCAAGATAACGTAGAAGGGGTATATTTGAATTACCAACTCTTGATGTTTCCACAAAAGATGCATAAAGAAATCTGCAAGTGTCCAAGGTGAAACCAGGTGTATAATTATCAAAAATAACTTGATCCATTCCGTAAACGGTGCAAGCGTTTTTCCCATTGATCAAATTCTGTTTAAAGCCAAGAACGTCTCTTAGATTATCATTGAGGATAATTATTTCAGTGTCAACAGGTGAAGTGATGTAAATCCTATCATGTTCCAATGAATAATTAAAATGGAATGTACCATTCCTACGATATGAGATTTTTCTATTGATTGTACGACACAAATCTCTCATATCATCATATTCAATATATTTCAATTTAACATGTGGATATTCGCTAGATTTAAGTGCTTCAACCCATTCATAGTCGACCAAGAGTGACCAATCGAATGGTTTAACTTTTATATCATACATACGATCCTTTCTCAGGATGCCATAGGTATATTTGAGAATACAATCGACAAGAGCCACTTCATACGCACCGTCAATTTTTATGGCGGGGGAGAGTTTCGTCCAAAAATCACTTGTCTTATTCAAGTTATTGTAGAGAGGATCAGAAAAATTGGACATAAATGTTACAGAGTAATCAGTGGACATTGTCAATATCTTCAACACCGATTCGAGAATAAAAATCGGAATTGCATCCTTACCACTGAACAACTAACTGTTTCTTACCCCTGTGAGTACAAGTCCTTAAAATCTTTTCAATTTGATAGATTTCACTATTATTTTTAACTTTTTGTAGTTCATAGTCATTAAAACCACCGAGAATCTCTTCATCTTTGGTATCACGCAAACGAAAAGTTATGGGTTTAGTGTCTAGGATTTTTGCCACTTCAAAACGTTCTGTGGACCACAAGTAATTTTCCGTTTCAAAAACATTAGTTGTTTTATTAATTCGAACAGTATCGCTAACATTGAATTTAATTTTCTTTTTGACAATCGTTTCATTGGAATATTGTTTAAGAAATGTGGCAATTGAATCTTGACCAGAATGATGAACTTCCGTTGGGGTTGAGCTGGACAATGATCGATGAGGTTGTTAACTGTAAATCAACATGAATTTATCTAAATCCTGAATAAAAACTGGTGTATTTTTCAATGTACAATATCTTGAAATTAAAAGTCGAATAGTTCTTATCAATCGTTTAGCAAATCCAGCCTTTATATATCTGTGATCAGGATAGAGCAGTGTACTATATTTCACTAGTACTTTTGCAGTATTGGGATTAACAAATTCACTACCGCGATCCGTTTGAATTTTTTTATACGAATCCTGTTCCAAAATACTTTCTATAGCCTGAGCAACTTCAACGCCTCTCTTTGACCGCAATGGAATCGCATATGCATTGAATTTGCAATTGCAATGGAATTGCAATTGCATATAACGATTATAAACACTGATTGCAAGTAGAATGTACTTGTATGGTGTATTTTGACGTCGTTGAATCTCATCTAGAGTTAGGAGATCTGCTTGCATTATATGCAATGGGAAAAAGGCTTTAGTTTTTCGATAATGATTAGCACGAAGTCTATGATTTCTATGCAGAGTTTAACTTGATTCATTTTGTAGATAGTCTTGTACAATTTTAGTGTGAACACCAGTGACTTTGGAAAGAGTGGTGAGGGAACTAAAACTCTCCGCCTCGCCAATATTTTCATAAGCACCTTTCAGAACTTCAACCATTTTGAACGTAAACACGCTGTGTAGCGTCCACTACCCTTTTGTATACTAGTTGTGGTTGGTGATTGGGGTGATGGTGAAATGAAACGTTATCGCTTATTTCTAGCTGTCAATGGTATGCTCCAACTTGAAACCATTGTCAAGTTTCCACTCGGTTTGCTAGTATCTTCCAATATTGATTTAAAATCTTCCTCTTCTTTTTCTTCTTCTTCTTCTTCATATTTTAATGGTGTTGCTGTTGACGATGGTACATGTTCATTTAATTTTTTAAGAATTTGTCTATTGCTAATGAGGCTTGTGTGGACGTTTAATTTATTTATAAATTTTTATAGATGAGCGTCAAATGATGATAGTACTTCACAATTTGTAACCATATCATAGATTAAATCAAGTAGATTATAGCTCTTGCCCTGAATTATAATCCCTTTCCCATTGCCATCAACTTGAATATGATCTTGACCACTTTCCAGGAGATAAGTTAGGAGTCGTTTAATTTGTTGAAGATATGAGTGGCGCATTAGATTTCCAATTGTAAATACAATTGAATCCAATTCCTCCTTCTTTAATTGTTTTCCAGCAGCAGCAGCAGAATCTTAAGGAGATGATTCTTTTTTGTGATCAATTCGACTAGTGGGTTTCGCACGACAGGATTTATGTTTGTCCTCTCGGTGAAGTGCATCTTGAAGTAAAAGGAGTTTTTTATCATCCTTAATATTCTCGTTGTCAATGAATTGACTCAGATTGTTCTCAAAGTGTTCCACGGGTGAGAGAGCAAGTTTTATTGGAGTCAATTTATAGGGTTTTGCAATTCTCTCTCTTTAAAAAAAACTGTTTAATACTTCTGCCGTAATTGGCAGTAAAATTGTGAAAAGCTACCGCCGGCCTGAAGAAGTCATTCCTTATTGTAAATTTTTACTATCTTCTTATAGGCTAATGTACATACAATGGAACGATGTTGCCTTGCCTATTGCTTAACTACTTATGGCATTTGAACATTGCCCTCGGTCAAATTTAAACAAAGTTCAGATATTAGATTAATGAAATCATGGTCAATACAATTTTTGAGTATGGCTTTCCTAAGCGAGGGTTTTGAAATACTTAGAACTGAAAATAAATGTCTATTTTTATCTAGTTTCTTCACTGTCATGATAGCAACTAATAGCCTTTTTTAGTGTTCATGGGGAGATATACCGTAATTTCATTGTAGAACATATCGTTGAAAACATGCAATTCTCTAGGTGTGTTTTGGTTAGGATCGAATCAGACGTAGCCGTAGGGTTTATTAGTTGTCTTATTGTGTGCTGAGAGGAGACATGTTGGGACACCAAGTTCTATCTGTTGATTGATAGTAATTAGTGATCGAGAATCAAGAACAACTCTGTAGATGATATAGTAGGTGCCTTTCAATGCAAGTGTTCGCCTACATTTTCTCTGATGAAAGAGATTGTGTAGAACCAGAGTAACGTAAATCAGTTCATGATGAGAGCGAACAGTGAACAGTTGTAGCCTTTCCTGGGACCATTGTTCAATAGATTCAGCCAGATCGTCAATAATCCCCCAAGAGTTTGGTTCAATAATGTTGAAAAAATCGAGTCCCTGTATGAATTGTATCTGCACCAATCCCACCGTGCCAATTGCTTTTATTTTATCGCATGACTCCTGCCAAATACTGTAACAATAGTAGATTTTTTTCGGCTTTTCCACAAACATTTTATCGCAATTTTTTATTATTTTAGTTAAGAGTTTTGTTTCGCCTGACATTGACGGCCACACGAATACACTTTTTTTTATAAGCGGTGTTTCCTGGCCGCCGCAGCGCCCGCCCCCGGGGGGACCCCATTTCAAATTTAAAATGCTGTAAATAAAACTGATATTATTTTAAGTGTGTGTGCATATTCTAATAAATGTTTTATTTTTTTATAAATAAAAAAAGTGTATTTATTAAAGTGTTTTTTCTAGTGCTTATGTAAATGTTGTATTTTTTATTATAAATAAATTAAAAAAAGTGTATTTTTTTCGTGTTTAATGTGCTTTTTTTAATTTAGTATTTGTAAAGTGTTGTTACTTTTACACGTATAATAAAAAGAAAATATGATTCTTTATTCGTCTTCTTCTTATTATTCTTGAACGGAGTAGTAATAGGGAAATTATTTAGTCATTTGACAGATATAGTCTAGAGTTAGTTGTCTAAGTGACCTGTTGAAGGGAACTTGTATCAATTTAAAACACCATTCAGATCGTTTCTGTGTGGACCGTCAATGTCAGGCAAAACAACACTCTTAACTAAAATAATTAAAAATTGTGATAAAATGTTTGTTGAAAATCCGAAAAAAATCTACTATTGTTACAGTATTTGGCAGGAGTCATACGATAAAATAAAAGCAATTGGCACGGCGGCATAGGTGCAGATACAATTCATACAGGGACTTGATGTTTTCAGCATTATTGAACCAAACTCTTGGGTGATTATTGACGATTTAGCTGAAACTATTGAAGAATCGTCCCAGGAAATGCTACAACTCTTCATAGGTCGCTCTCATCATAAACAGATATCCCTCACTCTAGTTCTAAACAATCTATTTCATCAGAACAAATGTATGTAAATACTTGCATTGAACTGCACCTACTATATCATCTACAGATTGTTCGTGATTCTAGCTCGCTAATAACTCTCAATAAGCAAATATACCCCGGCACCCTAAATTTCTGCTCTCAGAATACCATCAGGCAACTATTAAACCCTACGGCTATATTCTATTGGATCTTAATCAAAACACAGCTGGCCCCCGCGGATCTGAGTGTGGTCAAAGATATGTTTGACAGTGAAATTACAGTATATCTCCCCGTGAACAGTAAAAAAGGCTATTAGTTGCTATCAAGACAGTGAAGAAACTACATGAAAATAGACATTTATTTTCAGTTCTAAGCTCTTCAAAACCCTCACTTAGGAAAGCCATACTCAAACATAGTATTGACAATGATTTCATTAATCTAATATCTGAACTTTGTTTAAATTTGACCGAGGGTAATGTTGAACTACCAGAAGTAGCTAAGCAACAGGAAAAGCAACATGGTTCAATTTTACGTACATTGGCCTCTAAAAAGAATGTAAAGAATTTTAAAAAGAAACGACTTCTTGAGACGGGCTGTAGCTTTTTCACACTTTTACTGCCAATAATTGCAGGACTTGTAAACAGTTTTCTCTAGAGAGAGAGAATGGCAAAACCCTATAAATTGACTCCAATAGAACTCGCTCTCTCACCCGTGGAACACTTTGAGAACAATCTGAGTAAATTCATTGACAACGAGAATATTGAGGATGATAAAAAAGTGCTTTTACTTCAAGATGCACTTCGCTGAGTGGACAAATATAAGCTCTGTCATGCGAGGGCTAATGGTATTGATCACAAGAAAAAACCATCTCCTCATGATTCTGCTTCTTTTACTGGAACACAGTTAAAGAAGGAGGATTTTGATTTAGTTGTGTCGAAAATTATAAATGTAGGATCCCAATCAGATCGTGAAAAAAGTAAACGACTCTTAACATGTCTCGTGGAAAGTGGTCAAGATCATATTCAAATTGATGGCAATGGGAAAGAGATTATAATTCAGGACAAGAGCTATAATCTACTTGATTTAATCTATGATATGGTTACAAATCGTAAAGGACTATTATCATTTGATGCTCATGTATACAACATTTTAAATACATTAAACTTCCCCAAAAGCCTTATTAGCAATAGACAAATTCTAAAAAAATTAAATGAACATGCACCATCGTCAACAACAACACCATTAAAATATGAAGAGGAAGAAGAAGAAGAAGAAGATTTTAAATCAATCTTGGAAAATACTAGAACACCTAGTGGAAACTTGACAATGGTGGCGAGGAGGAGTACACCATTGATAGCTAGAAAAAAGCGAAAACGTATCATGTCACCATCACCCCCATCACAAACCGCAACTAGTATACAAAAGGGTAGCGGACGTTACACTACGTGTTTACGTTCAAAATGGTTGAAGTTCTGAAAAGTGTTTATGAAAATATTGGTGAGGCGGGGAGTTTAAGTTCCCCCACCGCTCTTTCCAAAGTCACTGGTGTTCACACTAAAAGTGTACAAGACTATCTACAAAATGAATCAAGTTACACTCAGCATAGAAATCATAGATTTCGTGCTAATCATTATCGAAAAAGTAAAGCCTTTTTCCCATTGCATATAATGCAAGCAGATCTCCTAACTCTAGATGAGATTCAACGACGTCACAATACACCATACAAGTATATTCTACTTGGTCGTTTTGAGTTTGAATTTTAACAGGTATTTGTATCTCCTGAGCCTAAGATTAAAATGGCCTTTACTTTTCTTTGAAAAACTTATTTTTCGGATAGTTTTTTTAATTAATAATACTAAAATTCTAACAGAATGCTTCTCAATTTCTAGGTCAAAGTCACTTTACTACTTTCAATCTTAAACAATTCATCACAGGCAGCGCAATAGCACTGCCTAAGTAAAGAATGATGTTGGCAAAATGTATTTTTTTTTTCCATACCCTGGCATTTCGTATCGAAGCAGTTGTCGTAGAAACTTCGAAAAGAGCTCATTCAATTGGAATTTGGAGTGGCTAGTGCCCTTTTTAATAGTCGAAAGTGATTGGAGGGCAAATAGCCCCTCCCCCCCCCGTCCACGCCCATCATTCCCCCAAACACATCCAACAAACATTTTGAGATAGCTATTTTGTTCAGCGTAGTTGATTTCCAGATAGAAAATAAGCTTTTGAGGAGGGCGCTCTCCCACAACCCTCGGGGCAAGGGTTTTAAATTATGCCCTGAGGGCATATAAGAACGATGTTGGCACATTGTATTATTTTTTTTTCCTTTAGAGCAGGGCACCTCGTATCGAAAAAGTTGTCGTAAGAACTTCAAAAATGGATCATGTGATTGGAAATTGAAATGGCTTGTGCCCTTTTTAATAATCGAAAGTGATTGGAAGGCAACTAACACACCTTCCACGCCCACCATTTCCCGTAACACATCCAATCAAAATTTTGAGATGGCCATTTTGTTCAGCGTAGTTGATTTCCAGATAGAAATTATGTTTTTGAGGAGGACACTCCCCCACAACCTTCAGGGCAAGGGTTGTAAGTTATGCCCTGGGGGTTTATAAGGTTCTTAAAGAAGGCGTTGTCGTAGAAACTTCAAAAAAAGCTCATTCGATTTAAAATTTGTAGGGCTAGTGCTCTTTTTAATAGTCGAAAGTGATTGGAGGGCAACTAGCTCCCCGCGCCCATCATTCCCCAAAGACATCCAATCAAAATTTTGAGATAGCCATTTTGTTCAGCGTAGTTGATTTCCAGACAGAAAATATGTTTTTGAGGAGGACAATCCCCCAAAACCCTTGGGGCAAGGGTTTTAAATTATGTCCTGAGGGCATATAAGAACGATGTTGGCACATTGTATTATTTTTTTTCCTTTAGAGCACGGCACCTCGTATCGAAAAAGTTGTCGTAGAAACTTCAAAAATGGATCATGTGATTGGAAATTGAAATGGCTTGTGCCCTTTTTAATAATCGAAAGTGATTGGAAGGCAACTAACACCCCTTCCACGCCCACCATTTCCCGTAACACATCCAATCAAAATTTTGAGATAGCCATTTTGTTCAGCGTAGTTGATTTCCAGATAGAATCATTCCCCAAAGACATCCAATCAAAATTTTGAGATAGCCATTTTCTTCAGCGTAGTTGATTTCCAGATAGAAATTATGTTTTTGAGGAGGACACTCCCCCACAACCTTTGGGGCAAGGGTTTTAATTTATGCCCTGAGGGCATATAAGAATGATGTTGGCACAATGTATTATTTATTATTTTTTCCTTTAGAGCAGGGTTCTTCGTATCTAAGAAGTTGTCGTAGAAACTTCGATAAGGGCTCATTCAATTGTTGGAGTTGCTTGTGCCCTTTTTAGTAGTCGAAAGTGATTGGAAGGCCACTAACAACCCTTCCACGCCCACCATATCCTAAAATACATCCAATCAAAATTTTGAGATAACCATTTTGTTCAGCGTAGTTGATTTACAGATATAAATTATTTTTTTGAGGAGGACACTCCCCGACAGCCTTCAGGGCAAGGGTTGTAAGTTATACTCCGGGGGCATATAAGGTTTTTATAGAAGGTGTTGTCATAGAAAGTTCAAAAAAGGCTCATTCGATTAGAAATTCAAAGGGCTAGTGCCCTTTTTAATAGTCGAAAGTGATTGGAGGGCAACAAAACCCCTTCTCAAGCCCACCTTTTCCCAAAACACATTCAATCAAAATTTTGAGATAGCCATTTTATTCAAGGTAATTGAAAGTGATTTAAGGGCTACTAACCCCCCTCTCAAGCCCAACTTTTCCCCAAACACATCCAATCAAAATTTTTAGATTTATTAAAAATAGTTGAAAGTTTTGGAAATTAGGTCTTTAAGGATGACAACCCTTCCACCCCCACAGCCCTCAGGGCAAGGGTTGTAAGTTATGCCCTGAGAGCATATAAGGTTTTTATAGAAAGCGGTGTTGTTGAAACTTCAAAAAGGGCTTATTCGAATGGAAATTGAAAGGGCCCTTTAATAATCGAATAGTGATTGAAGGATAACTAATCCCCCTCTCACGCCCACCATTTCCCCTAACACATACAATCAAAATTTTGAGATAAAAAAAATACAAATGAATATGCACTGTCAGTTTAACGTAAGTAGTAATGTATCTATTGAAATGACGATTACATTGACGGTTACAAGAATATACAGTGCAAAGGTTTGACGATTACAAGAATATACAGTGTTAAGGTTTGACGACTACAAGAATATGCACTACAGTTTCACGTGGACATTGAAAAAAGTGACCTATCCTTTACCTATAAAGTGGTCAAACACAGTTTGAGAGTATAGTTGTGATTGTATAAGACAAACAGACTGGTTTTTGAGGCAACACCCATTTTTTAAGGTCAATCAGAGACAGCGGAGGTTACTCTATATACGATAACTTTATTGGTGATTGGATTCAAATAAAAGGAGTGATTTTCATTGCAATTCATATTAGTAAGAGAATTGAATTCAGAGAGAATAGTTTATTTGAGAGGATATTAGTAGAGAGAATGGGTGGAGCATTTACACTATTGGAGATTGACGGTGGAGCCGGCAGCAGCAAAGATCTACGAGTACCAAACGTGGCTTTGGAAAAACCTAATGGTGTAAACTTTGCCTTGAGTGAGGCAATATGTATTGTAGTTACATAATATCATAAAGCAAAATTAAGCTCGAGGAGCAATTATGTTTTGCTGTAAAACTGAACATTGCGCATATAAATAGACTTCAGGTAGCATTAGATGTGCTAGTGAAATATATTGATGAGAACAAAATGCATCAGTGAATATTATTGTTGTAATTATGTTCATTAAAACTTTTTCTAAGTTAATGATATTTTTCTTTCTATAGTACACTAGCGTATATTTTTTAGAGTAGAAGAGATTGTGGTCCGTCTGAAGCTGGTTGTAAGAGTGTTAGGACTCTAAAAAATGAATACATTTGAGAAATAGCGAATCATGGGGAATCTAGTGGTTATGGAAAAACGTTTGATTCTAGATGATGATTTTCTAGAGCTGTCTATTCAAAGGAAGATATTTTCTCAGGGAATGCTTGTCGATATAATGAAAACTGATTCTCCGTCATTAGACTACTGTATGAAGCTTTTACGTTGGGGTTCACATACAATTACAAAACCTTTTGACATATTAATCACGACACGGCAATATGAAATCCTGGATATGATTTTAAACACCGTTTTAGAAATTTAGGACTTTTTTTTCATGAGAAAGATGGTGTTCAAGGAGTATTTACTCCTCTCTCTCTCTCTATCCCAGTCAATTTGTTGTTGTTGCTAGCTCAGTTTCATTGTGGCAGTGAGTGTCAACAGATGAAAAAAAAAATGTTCCATACATGTCCACTATGTATGTACACACTGGGCAGCTGGTCATCATGTGAGAATTGCACAATGATTGATGAGTATGATGAAAAGTTTAGATTATGCAACCCGTGTAAATTGCATAGAGGATATGCTGTGCAAATTAAAGGTTGTAATTCCTGTCTTGAAGAGGTGTGTGACTCTCATCCTAGAGGACACCTATTCTCCAATTGCCACTGTGATAAATGTAATCAATAGGAGAATACATATCCCGGTATGATTGGAAAGAATCCTAACCGTGATTTTAGTTTATTGATACGAGAGTGGTATCGTCATGGTTTTAGATTGTTTTGGGAGGAGAAACCGTGTTAACGATTTAACAGTTAAAACAGCATAAGGATTATGTTTCTGGTTCATTGTCCTAAAGAAAGTGGCTACTATAATAATAGACCCACTGATTTGCATTTGGCTGTAACGGAGTATGATTCACCACTTGAGGACACCGTTTGTGACATTTCTTCAAATAAGCAAATTGAAACATGTGAATTCTATAAAATGAATGAGAATAGTATCATTGACTATACAAAGAGATATAATAAGAGTGAAGTTACACTCTACTGTAGAAAATGTGACCCTGACATTGCAGTACATCAGGATCAGTATACTGTGAATTCGGATAATCTACCTGCATTAGTTGTTAACGACAAATACCTATACCTAGTAGAAGATGAAGTCTAAAGAAAAGAAAATTCGTTTTTTATCGTGTATATACATTTTTTCATTTATGAATAAACCATTTAAAACACATTTTTATAACATTTTATTAGTAGGGCACTAAAATCAATATTAAATACGCTTGTAAGTATATTTTCCACTAGAAAGTCGTTCAATCGAGGTAAGTCAACGTAGATGTTGAGAAACTGCATGTAGGTATAGCCACGACATCTAAACATGAAAAAGAGTAGTGCATGAAAGCCACATGTTTTATTTGTTAAATACTGCACTCTTCGTTGATTTTGAATAATAGTTTTCCCGCTGCTTTCAATAAAATTGCTGATTTTTGGGGTGTAGATTTTATGCGGCAGACCGAAAGGATCAAGAAATTCTATATTCTTAGCTGTTTGAAAGATACAAAGCCAATGACCTGTCTTCAAAGTCGATGGACTGCTATTTACAATGATTAGGGTATTGTTAACACTTGGAATTTTTTCAATGAAGTCCGATGGTATGCAATAGGACTTGTACTGGGACATGTATGGATCCATACTAAATACGTTAGTTGTGTTCATGGTGCTAGGTCTAGTAGAACACGGCAGTCGGGTGTGATTTCCCAATAGGTTTCAAACTGACTTAATGATATTAGCGTGATACTCTCAGTCAAAGCATCGGCAAATGTAAACTCTAAACGTAAATTCCCTGTTCGTACTATGCTCATATCCCGAGTCCCCGACAAGTCCAAAATAATTACCCCATGATTTTTTGAAAACATTGAATCGGTTATTCCATTTTCAAATAGTTGAGAGTCATGATCTAGGGAGTGCATGGTCAACTCGTACAGAGTTCTATAGGATTTTTTGTCAAATGATAGAGTGTAAGGTGGAATACCATTCACTTTGCACACATGGCTAGATAGACCAAAAAAATTAAAATGATGGGGGGATTCAGTCCAGGGTCCAACGGCACTGCCACTCTTCACAAAGCCCAAAGCCAATTTTGATTTGATTTCTCCATTGATAAATGATGGATCGCTTTAGCTACGAGAGTCGGTGGCAATGTGACGTTGATTGGTGATCATATGGGGGACAAGAAGCTTAATGTTGTTTCCATTGGCTCTTAGCTTTTCCACTGCCAATGCAACAGAGCTCTTAATCTTTTGTTTTCGGACGTGGAGAATTGCCGTTGTGATAATGACATTTGCATCGGGTGCTGCAGGAAGTGTTTTTCTCGAAATGAAATTCGATGGGGCCAGTTGTAACTTTATGTCAATCTTGACATTGGGGGGTAACCATTGAGATATATTGAATATCTCATGATTTAATTTTCCAACCAGATGATACTCCTGGGTCACTGCAGTAGTCAACTCACCGTCAGTATCAACACCTGATCGATATTCATAGCCCAATGATTATCCTCTCAACTCCTTATAAGCCTTTGGTGTCATCATCATAAGTTATATGTAGCTTGCATAGTTGGATAAATTATTGCTAGTGCTCACCAATATTCCATTAATAAATACATTAATTTGTTTGAATAGGTTGTGCAGAATACAGTTTTCGTAGGAGAGACCATCGGCAACAGTTGGAGTTGTATTATCTGACTTTTTCTTCACCGCAACATTTAAATCAATAAATGTTGATGACAAATAAATGAAATAGTCTTCATTGGAAAATATTTGAAAGTGTATATTTTCCGAGAGGGGTTGTTGGGGGTGAAATTGTTCATAGTAGCCATACTTGACACTGACATCAGCATTTTCAGCATTGAATAGATTCAATGAGGAACTGATTGATGGGTATGATTCCTTGTGGGGGAGATAAGTCATCTTAAGAGAAGAAATCCTTCTTCGATCTAACAGTCTTTTTCTTTTTCTTCTTCTTCTTGGTCTTCCTTGTTTTATTCCTTAAAGTCCTTGGTGATGTCCTTCGCTTCCCGCCTGGGTCGAGACTGATGAGTGAATGACGCGCATGCATCCTTTTCAATCCCTTCCCATTTTGCTGAGATTTTTATTGCTCACCAACGGCTCCTGCTGATGATCTAATTTTCTCCTTGAAATTCTTGCCTGACCCCCAGTCCTGTAGTGTTGATGCATCAGGTACAAGATATTTTCTGGCAAGGGGTAGCGCAGAACGAAATAGCCTAGCAAACTAGCTACCAAGACCATAGCCAGACATTGTAGTAAGCCCCTTGTAGTAGTCCAATCCATTGCCTATTTGACGTGGACTCAGAGCACCAACGTAGCAATCGATATCGGGACACACAAATGGAATTCTTCTATTGTTCATTTTAGGTGATTGTGTCGCCGACGATGGGTCGAAAATGACATGTAATCACTGCTAAGCCTTTTATTATTGCTAGAATATCACCCAATTCACTTCTTAGTGTTAACTGACAGAGTTCCAAATACAAAGTGTTTACAGGAACATACTGAAGATGCTCTATATTATAGTGATGAACAAGTTCATGAGTTGTATTTCGTTCAAGAACACGTAGGAGGGGGACATTTGATTTACGAACTCTCGATGTTTCCACAAAGAATGCATAGAGAAATATGCAAGAGTCCGAGGCGAAACCAGGTGGATAATCAGCAAAAATAACTTGATCCATCCCGTAAACGGTGCCAGCGTTTTTCCCATTGATCAAATTCTGTTTAAAGCCAAGAACGTCTCTCAGATTATCATTGAGAATAATTATTTCAGTGTCAACAGGTGAGGTAATGTAAATCCTATCGTGTTCCAATGAATAATTAAAATGGAATGTACCATTCCTACGATATGAGATTTTTCAATTGATTGTACGACACAAATCTCTCATATCATCATATTCAATATATTTCAATTTAACATGTGGATATTCGCTAGATTTAAGTGCTTCAACACATTCAAAGTCGACCAAGAGTGACCAATCGAATGGTATAACTTTTATGTCAAACAAACGATCCTTTCTCAGGATACCATAGGTATTTTGAGAATACAATCGACAAGAGCTACTTCATACGCACCGTCAATTTTGATGGAGGGGGAGAGTTTCGTCCAAAAATCACTTGTCTTATTCAAGTCATTGTAGAGAGGATCGGAAACGTTGGACATAAATGTTACATAGAAATCATTGGGCATTGTCAATATCTTCAACACCGATCCAAGAATCAAAATCAGAGTTGTATCCTAGCCACCGAACAACTAACTGTGTCTTACCCCTGTGAGTACGAGTCTTTAATATCTTTTCAATTTGATAGATTTCACTATTATTTTTAACTTTTTGTAGTTCATAGTCATAAAAGCCACCGATAATCTCTTCATCTTTGGTATCACGCAAACGATAAGTTATGGGTTAAGTGTCTAGGATTTTTGACACTTCAAAAAGTTCTGTGGACCACAAGTAATTCCCCTTTTCAAAAACATTAGTTGTTCTATTAATTCGAACAGTATCACCAACATTGAATTTATTTTTCTTTTTGACAATCCTTTCATTGGAATATTGTTTAAGAAAGGTGGCAATTGAATCTTGACCAGAATGATGAACTTCCGTTGGGGTTGAGCTGGACAATGATCGATGAGGTTGTTGATTGTAAATCAACATGAATTTATCTAAATCCTGAATAAAAAATGGTATATATTTCAATGTACAATATCTTGAAATTAAAATTTAAATGGCTCTTATCAATCGTTTAGTCAATGTTCCTTTTATAGGTGTATGACTAGAATAGAGCCTCTTACTATATATCACTAGTACTTCTGCAAAATGGGGATTTAAAAATTCACTACCACGATCCGTTTGAATTTTTTTATAAGAAACTTGTTCAAGAATAATTTAAATAGCCTGAGCAACTTCAACGCCTCTCTTTCACCGCAAATAGCATTGCATATGCATAACGATTATAAACACTGAATGCAAGCAGAATGTACTTTTACGATGTATTGTGTCGTTTTTGAATCTCCTAGAGCTAGGAGATCTGATTGCATTATAAGCAATGGGAAAAGGATTTATCTTTTCGATAATGAATATGACGAAGTCTATGATTTTTATGCAGAGTATAACTTGATTCATTTTGTAAATGGTCTCGTAAACTTTTAGTGTGAACGCCAGCGACTTTTGAAAGTGGTGGGGGAGCTTAAACTCCCCGCCTCGCCAATATTTTTATAAACGCCTTTCACAGCTTAAATCCTACTGAATGTAGACACGTATTGTAACGTCCTCTACCCATTTGTATATTCGTCGCGGTTTGTGCTGGGGATGATGGTGACATGAAACGTTATCGATTTCGTATTGCTGTCAAGTGTGTGCTCCTCCTTGAAACCATTGTCAAGTTTTCACTCGGTTTGCTAGTATCTTCCAATATTGATTTAAAATCTTCCTCTTCTTTTTCTTCTTCTTCTTCTTCATATTTTAATGGTGTTGCTGTTGACGATGGTATATGTTCATTTAATATTTTTAGAATTTTTCAATTGATAATGAGGCTTGTGTGAACGTTCAATTTATTTATAAATTTTTATAGATGATCGTCAAATGATGATAGTACTTCACAATTTGTAACCATATTATAGATTAAATCAAGTATATTATAGATCTTGACCAGAATCATAATCCCTTTCCCAGTGCGATCAACTTGAATATGATCTTGACCACTTTCCATGAGATAAGTTAGGAGTCGTGTTAGGTTTTCAACCAATTTTGTGCGGCTTAGATTTACAAATTTAAAAACAAATGATAACAATTACTCCTTCGTTAATTTTGTTCCAGCAGCAGCAGAAGAAACCTGATGTGATGATTCTTTTTTTGTGATCAATACCACTGGCCGTTGCAAGACGGGGCTGATGTTTGTCCTCTCGGTGAAGTGCATCTTGAAGTAAAAGTAGTTTTTTATCATCTTTAATATTCTGGTTGTCAATGAATTTGCTCAGAGTGTTCTCAAAGTTTTTTACCGGTGAGAAAACGAGTGCCATTTGAGACAATTTATGCGGTTTTGCAAATCTCTTTCTGTCTAGAAAAAACTATTCACTAGTCCTGGAGTAATCGGCAGTAAAAGTATGAAAAAGCTACCGCCCGCCTGAAGAAGTCATTTCCTTTTAAAATTCTTTATTATCTTTTTAGAGGCCCAAATACGTGAAATGGAACGATTTTGCCTTGCCTGTTGCTTAACTACTTTTTGCAGTTGAAAATTAACATTGGTCAAATTTAAACAAAGTTCAGATATTAGATTAATGAAATCATTGTCAATACAATTTTTGAGTATGGCTTTCCTAAGCGGGGGTTTTGAAGTGCTTAGAACTGAAAATAAATGTATTTGTTCATGTAGTTTCTTCAGTGTCATGGTAGCAATTAATAGCCTTATTTAGTGTTCACGGACAGATATACCGTAATTTCATCGTCAAAATTATATGTGACTATACGCAGGTTTTCGGGTGTATTTTCATTAAGATCCAATAGGATATAGCCGTAGGGTTTATTAGTTGCCTGATTGTATGCTGAGAGAAACATTTTATCGCAATTTTTAATTATTTTAGTTAAGAGTGTTGTTTCGCCTGACATTGACGGCCACTCGGAAACGATCTGAATGGTGTTTAAATTGATACATGTTCCCTTCATCAGTTCACTTAGACAACTAACTGTAGACTATATCTGTCAAATGACTAAATAACTTCCCTATTACCACTCCGTTCATGAAAAATAAGAGGAAGAAGACGAATAAAGAATCATATTTTCTTTTTATTATACGCATAAAATTAACAACACTTTACAAATACTACATTGAAAAAAGCACATTAAACAAGAAAAAAATACAGTTTTTTCCTTAATTTATTTATAATAAAAAATACAACATTTACATAAGCACTAGAAAAAACAATTTAATAAATACACTTTTTTTTATAAGCGGCGCTTCCCGGCCGCCGCAGCGGCCTCCCCCGGGGGTACCCCATTTAAAATTTAAAATGCTGTAAATAAAAGTGATATTATTTTAAGTGTGTGTGCATATTCTAATAAATGTAGTATTTTTTTTATAAATAAAAAAACGTGTATTTATTAAAGTGTTTTTTCTAGTGCTTATGTAAATGTTGTATTTTTTATTATAAATAAATTAAAAAAAGTGTATTTTTTCATGTTTAATGTGCTTTTTTCAATGTAGTATTTGTAAAGTGTTGTTAATTTTATACGTATAATAAAAGAAAATATGATTCTTTATTCGTCTTCTTCTTCTCATTATTCATGAACGGAGTGGTAATAGGGAAGTTATTTAGTCATTAGACAGCTATAGTCTACAGTTAGTTGTCTAGGTGAACTGTTGAAGGGAACATGTATCAATTTAAAACACCATTCAGATCGTTTCTGTGTTGTCCGTCAATGTCAGGCAAAACAACACTATTAACTAAAATAATTGAAATTTGCGATACAATGTTTGTGGAAAAGCCGAAAAAATCTACTATTGTTACAGTATTTGGCAGGAGTCATACGATAAAATAAAAGCAATTGGCACGGCGGCATAGGTGCAGATACAATTCATACAGGGACTTGATGTTTTCAACATTATTGAACCAAACTCTTGGCTGATTATTGATGATTTAGCTGAATCTATTGAACAATGGTCCCAGGAAATGCTACAAATGTTCACTGTTCGCTCTCATCATGAACAGATTTCCGTTACTCTGGTTCTACACAACCTCTTTCATCAGAGCAAATGTATGCAAACACTTGCTTTGAACTGCACCTACTATATCATCTACAGAGTTGTTCGTGATTCTAGCTCGCTAATAACTCTCAATAAACAAATATACCCCGGCGCCCCTAAATTTCTGCTCTCAGCATACAATCAGGCAACTAATAAACCGTACGGCTATATCCTATTGGATCTTAATCAAAATACACCCGAGGATCTGCGTGTAGTCACAGATATTTTTGACAATGAAATTACAGTATATCTCCCCGTGAACACTAAAAAAGGCTATTAGTTGCTATCATGACTGTGAAGAAACTAGATGAAAAAAGACATTTATTTTCAGTTCTAAGCACTTCAAAACCCCCTCTTGGGAAAGCCATACTCAAACATGGTATTGACAATGATTTCATTAATCTAATATCTGAAATTTGTTTAAATTTGACCGAGGGCAATTTTGAACTGCAAAAAGTAGTTAAGCAACAGGCAAAGCAACATCGTTCCATTGCACGTACTTTGGCCTCTAAAAAGAAAGGAAAGAATTTTAAAAGGAAACGACTTCTTCGGGCGGGCGGTAGCTTTTTCACACTTTTACTGCCAATAATTGCAGGACTTGTAAACAGTTTTCTCTAGAGAGAGAGAATGGCAAAACCCCATAAATTGCCTCCAATAGAAATCGCTCTCTCACCCGTGGACCACTTTGAGAACAATCTGAGTCAATTCCTTGACAACGAGAATATTGAGGATGATAAAAAACTGCTTTTACTTCAAGATACACTTCACCGAGTGGACAAACATAAGCCCCATCGTGTGAAGGCCAGTGGTATTGATCACAAAAATGAATCATCTCCTCAGGATTCTGCTGCTGCTGCTGGAACACAATTAAAGAAGGAGGAATTGGATTCAATTGTGTCGAAAATTGTAAATCTAATGCCCCACTCATATCGTCAAAAAATTACACGACTCCTAACGTGTCTCATGGAAAGTGGTCAAGATCATATTCAAGTTGATGGCAATGGGAAAGGGATTATAATTCAGGGCAAGAGCTATAATCTACTTGATTTAATCTATGATATGGTTACAGATCGTAAAGGAATTTTATCATTTGACGCTCATCTATACAACTTTTTAAATACATTAAACTCCCCCAAAAGCCTTATTAGCAATAGAAAAATTCTAAAAAAAATTAAATGAACACGCACCATCCTCAACAACAACACCATTAAAATATGAAGAGGAAGAAGAAGAAGAAGGAGATTTTAAATCAATCTTGGAAAATACTACCACACCTAGTAGAAACTTGACAATGATGGCAAGGAGAACCACATCATTGCTAGCAATACAAAAGCGAAAACGTATCATGTCACCTTCATCCCCATCACCAACCCCGACTAGTATACAAAAGGGTAGTGGACATTACACAACGTGTTTACGTTCAAAATAGTTGAATTTCTGAAAGGTGTTAGTAAAAATATAGGTGAAGCGGGGAGTTTAAGGTCACCCCCCGCTCTTTCTAAAGTCGCTGGTTTTCACACTAAAAGCGTACAAGACTATCTACAAAATGAATCAAGTTACACTTAGCATAGAAATCATAGACTTCGTGCTAATCATTATCGAAAAAGTAAAGCCTTTTTCCCATTGCATATAATGCAAGCAGATCTCCTAACTCTAGATGAGATTCAACGACGTCACAATACACCATTCAAGTACATTCTACTTGCAATCAGTGTTTATAGTCGTTATGCATATGCAATTCCATTGTGGTCAAAGAGAGGCATTGAATTTGCTCAGGCTTTAGAAAGTATTCTCGAACAGGATTCGTATAAAAAATTTCAAACAGAATATGGTAGTGGCTTTTTTATCCTTCCCGCTGAGTACGCATTATTGAAATAAGGCGTACTGAACCGTTATAGTCATAGCTCTAAATAGACATCATTTGCCAAATAATTGATTAGGACTATCCGTCATATATAGCCAGGAAAAATTGCATTGGACACTAACTCGGCTTATCCTATTGATTTAGATAAATTCATGTTGATTTATAATCAACGACCCCATCGATTATTGTCCAAATAAACCCCAATGGAAGTTAATCATGCTGATCAAGATACAATTGACACCTTTCTTAAACAGTATTCCAATGAAACGATTGTCAAGAAGAAAATGAATTCAATGTTGATGATTCTGTTTGAATTGATGGAACAACTGATGTTTTTTGAAAAGGGGAATTACTTGTGGTCCACAGAACTTTTTAAAGTGTCAAAAATCCAAGACACTAAACCCATAACTTATCGTTTGCGTGATATCAAAGATGAAGAGATTTTTTGCGGCTTTTATGACTATGAGCTACAAAATGTAAGAAATAATAGTGAAATCTATCAAATTGAAAAGATATTAAAGACTCGTACTCACAGGGGTAGGAGACATATACTTCTTCGGTGGCTAGGATACAACTCTGATTTTGATTCTTGGATCGGTTTTGAAGATATTGACAATTCCCAATGATTTCTATGTAACATTTATGTCCAACGTTTCCGATCCTCTCTACAACGACTTGAATAAAACATGGTGATTTTTGGACAAAACTCTCTCTCGCCATTAAATTTGACGGTGCGTATGAAGTGGCTCTTGTCGACTGTATTCTCAAAAATACCTAGGACTTCCTGAGAAAGGATCGTGTTTATGATATAAAAGCTATACTATTCGATTGGTCACTTTTTTTCGACTATGAATGGGCTGAAACCCTTAAATCAAGCGAATATCTACATTTCACATTGAAATATATTAAATACGATGATATGACAGATTTGTATCGTACAAACAATAGAAAAATCTCATATCGTAGGAACGGTAAATTCCATTTTAATTATTCATTGGAATACAATTGTATTTAAATTAGCTCAGCTGTTGGCACTGAAATAAATATTCTAAATGACAATCTGAGTGATGTTCTTGGCTTTAAACAGAATAGGATCAATGGGAAAAACGCTGGCAATATATACGGGATGGATGGATCAAGTTAATTTTGCTGATTATCCACCTGGTTTCACCCTGTTTCGTCGGCGACAGAGTCACCTAAAATGAACAATAGAAGAATTCCATTTGTCTTTCCCGATATCTATTGCTATGTTGGTGCTTTGAGTCTAAGTCAAATAGGTAATTGATTGGACTACTACAAGGGGCCTACTACAATGTCTGGCTATGGTCTTGGTAGCTGGTTGGCTAGGTTCTTTCATTCTGCTCTACCGCTTGCCAGAAAATATCTTGTACCTACTGCATCAAGTTTTGCTGCCTCAACACAACAGGACTTGGGGTTGGGTAAGAATTTCAAGGAGAGTGTTAAGGAAAACATTAGATCTTCAGCAAGATCCGTTGGTGAGCAATTAAAATCTCAGCAAAATGGGAAGGGATTGAAAAGGATGCGTGCGCGTCATTCACTCGTGAGTCTCCACCCAAGAGGGAAGCGAAGGACTTCAACAAGGACTTTGAGGAATAAAACAAGGAGAAGACCAATAAGAAGAAGAAAAAGAAAAAATTGTTAGATCAAAGAAGGATTTCTTCTTTTAAGATGACTTATCTCCCCCACAAGGAATCATATCGATCAATCAAGTCATCATTAAATTTATTAAAAGTTGATTATGTTGATGTTAACTTTAAATACAGTTACCGTGAGCAATTCCACTTAAGATCATACCACAGGGAGAATATTAACTTTCAGATGTTTCCCCATGAAGTTTGTATCCTTGATTCGTTATTAACATTTATTTAGTTAAATGTTGCGGTGAAGAAAAAGTCAGATAATACAACTCCAACTGTTGCCGATGGTCTGGTCTCTCCTATGAAAACTGTATTCTACACAACCTGTTCAAACAAATTAATGTATTTATTAATAGAACATTGGTGAACACTAGCAATAATTTATCCAACTATGCAAGCTACATACATTTTATGATGATGACACCAAAGGCATACAAGGAGTTGAGAGGACAATCATTGGGCTATGAATATCGATCAGGTGTTGATACTGATGGCGAATTGACCACAGCGGTGACTCAGGAATATTATTAACTTTGAATATCAAATCCTGGAACATTCCATATATCTCAATAGTTACCCCCCAATTGCAATATTGAAATAAAGCTATACCTGATCACTTTGAATTTCAATTTGAGAAAAACAATTATAATAGCCGCCGATGCAAATATCATTATCAGATCGGCAATTCTTCATGTCCGAAAACAACAGGTTATGAGCTCTGTTGCATTGGCAGTGGAAAAGCTAAGAGCCAATGGCAAAAATATTAAACTTCTTGTCCCCCATACGATCACCAATCAACGTCACATTGCCACCGTCTCTCGTAACTATAGCGATTCATCATTTATTAATGGAGAAATCCCATCAAAATTGGCTTTGGCCTTTGTGAAGAGTGGCAGTGCCGTTGGATCCTGGACTGAATCCCCCCATGATTTTAACTTTTTTGGTCTATCTAGCCTTGTGTGCAAAGTGAATGGTATTCCAATGCACACTCTATCATTTGAAAAAAAAAATCATATAGAACTCTGTACGAGTTGACCATGCAATCTTTAGATCATGACTCTCAACTATTTGAAAATGGAATAACCGATTCAATTTTTTCAAAAACTCATGGTGCTATTGTTTTGAATTTGTCGGGGACTCAGGATTTGACCATAGTGCGAACAGGAAATGTACGTTTAGAGTGTACATTTGCCGATGTTCTGGCTGAGAGTATCACGCTAATATCATTGAGTCAATTTGAAACCTTTTGGGAAATCACACCCGACGGCAGTGTTCTACTAGACCTAGCAACATGAACACAAACCAAATAATAACATATTTAGTATGGATCCATACATGTCCCAGTACGAGTCCTATTGCATACCATCGGACTTCATTGAAAAAATTCCAAGTGTTAACAATACCCTAAACATTGTTAATAGCAGTCCATCGACTTTGAAGACAGGCCATTGGCTATGCATCTTTCAAACAGCGAAGAATATTGAATTTTTTTACCTCTTGGCCTAACATAGAAATTCTACACTCCATACATCAGCAACTTTATTGAAAGCAGTAGGAAAATTATTATTCAAAATCAACGAAGAGTTCAGGATTTAACAACTAAGACATGTGGCTTTCATGCACTACTCTTTTTCATGTTTAGATGTCGTGGCTATATCTACAAGCAGTTTCTCGACATCTACGTTGACTTACCTCGATTGAACGACTTTCTAGTGGAAAATATACTTACAAGCGTATTTAATATTGATTTTAGTGCCCTACGAATAAAATGTTCTAAAAATGTATGTGAAATTGTTTATTAATAAATGAAAAAATGTAAATACATGATAAAAATACGACTTTTCTACTATTTAGATTTCATCTTCTACTAGGTATAGGTATTTGTCGACAACAACTAATGAAGGTAGATTATCCGAATTCACAGTATACTGATCCTGATGTACTGCAATGTCAGGGTCACATTTTCTACAGTAGAGTGTAACATCACTCTTGTCATATCTCTTTATATAGTCAATGATACTATTCTGGTTCATTCTATAGAATTCACATATTTCAATTTGCTTATTTGAAGCAGTGTCACAAACAGTGTCCTCACGTGGCGAATCACATTCCGTCACCGCAAAATTAAAATCAGTGGGCTTATAATCACAACAGCCATTGTCTTCACAACGATGACGTAGAAACCATATTCTTTTATTGTTCCAACCTGACCTGGCTCCTCCTCCCAGAACAATCCAAAACCACGACGATACCAATCTCGTAGCAATAAACTAAAATCACGCTTAGGATTCTTTCCAATCATACCGGGGTATGTATTCTCCCATTGATTACATTTATCATAGTGGCAATTGGAGCATAGGTGTCCTCTAGGATGAGAGTCACACACCTCTTCAAGACAGGAATTACAACCTGTAATTTGCATTGCATATCCTCTATGCAATTTACACGGGTTGCATAATCTACACTTTTCATCATACTCATCAATCATTGTGCAATTCTCACATGATGACGAGCTGCCCAGTGTGTACATACATAGTGGACATGTATGGAACATTTTTTTTCATGTGTTGACACTCTCACTGCCACAATGAAACTGAGCTAGAAACAACAACAAATTGACTGGGATAGAAAGAGAGAGAGATGGTGTCCTTGAACACCATCTTTCTCATGAAAAAAAAAGTCTTAAATTTATAAACTAGTTTTTAAAAGCATATCCACAATATAATTTTTCCGTGTCGTGATTAATATATCAATAAATTGTGTAAATGCATTTGGACCACGACGTAAAAACTTCATGCAATAGTCTAGAAAATCAGCTCTAGAAAATCATCATCTAGAATCAAACGTTTTTCCATGAGCACTAGATTCACCGTGATTCGCTCTTTCTCAAATCTATCCATTTTATAGAGTCCTAACACTCTCACAACCAACTTCAGACTAACCAGAATTTTTTCTACTCTAAAACATATATGCTAGTCTACTATAGAAAGAAAAATACCTTTGATTTAGAAACAATTTTAATGAGCATAATTACAACAATAATATTCACTGATGCATTTCGTTCTCATCAATAATATTTCACTAGCACATCTAATGCTGCCTGAAGTCTATTTATATGCACAATATTCAGTTTTGCAGCAAAACATAATTGCTCCTCCAGCTTAAATTTGCTTAATGATATCACGTATCTAGCATACATATCGTCCATTCAAGGCATAGTCTACAACCTCCGGTTATTTCCACAGCCACATTTGGTACTCGTATTTCTTTGCTGCTACCGGCGCCACCATCAATCTCCAATAGTGTAAATGCTCCACTCATTTTCTCTACTAATATCGTCTCAAATAAACTATTCTCTCTGAATTCAATTCTCTTACTAATATGAATTGCAATGAAAATCACTCCTTTTATTTGAATCCAATCACCAATCAAGTTATCGTATATAGAGTAACCTCCGCTGTCTCTGATTGGCCCTAAAAAATGGGTGTTGCCTCAAAAACCAGTCTGGTTGTGTCATACAATCACAACCATGCTCTCAAAACGTGTTTGACCACTTTATAGGTAAAGGATAGGTTGATTTTTGTAATGTTCACGTGAAACTGTAGTGCATATTCTTGTAGTCGTCAAACCTTTACACTGTATATGTTTGTAATCGTCAAACCTTTGCACTGTATATTCTTGTAACCGTCAATGTAATCGTCATTTCAATAGATACATTACTACTAACGTACATATACTGATATTTAGTAATCAAAATGTTAATATTATTTGATTTATTAAAGTTATAAAAGTAAAAACATGAATATTCTTTTCAGTAAAGTGAAAATTAAATTCTGGCCTTGGGAAGGCATATGGGTTTTGAGCCCAACTTATTAATTTCTGCTCGTTTTGAGTTTGACTCGGTTATTTATTGTAATTTCTGTTCGTTTTTGGTTTCATTTATTTATCGATGCTGATTTGTGGTAATTTCACGCTTGGTAGACTATTTGATTTTATTTTTGCTCATTCCTTGTTTAATGGTGGTAGTTCCTTACTTTTCTTTGAAAAACTTATTTTGTGGAAAAAAATTTAATTAATCTTCAATAAAGCTCCAATATTCAAGTATTAAGTTGCTTGTGACTGCAATTTTGGATATTATATCCGATCAATTCTTGTATATCTTAGAAAATATTTTGCGCTACCTATTTTAGGAACTTGTTTCTCAATATAAAATAATAGTATTTGTTTCAAAAATATCCAATTTTCAGCAAAAAATCAAAGTACTACTCAAATAAATGAAGTCTTGTCATCTCCATCTGTCCATTATTAAATACCACTTTTGGGAATATTATGTCTACACGTAAAAAAAGTAAAAAATCTTAATATATATGTCTTCAAGATGGATTGGTGATGGTTCTAATTCAAGTAGCCTAAAATAGACCAACATTCGAAGAAAATATATGATCTAGAATAAAGTAGCTTTGTTCCGGGAACAAATTGCATTTCAAGAAATGAATAGTAGCAATTACATTTACCATTAAGAAGTTGCTAGAATAAGATATTAGCGGTTATTTGAATACCTTCTACAGGATACAAAGGGAAAGTGAAGCTTGCCATTTTGTTCAGCATACTTGAAAAATCTAGTAACTATGTCTTTGTGGATGGCTTAATCCCCCACAGTCACCGAAGGAAGGGCTGCAAGTTATGAACTTTGCCCATTGTTTACATATAGTATTGGTTTTTGGGAAGTATAAAGAGGTTTTTTCAGGGGGATTTTTTTTGTGTGTGGAGGGTCAGAGGAGCGGTTTATGTGGGAGGATCTTTCCAATGAAAGTTTTCATGGGGGAAGGGGAATTTCTATGTAGGGTGTACCGGGTTTACCAGCATTATTTATAAAACGATCAGAAATTAAATAAAAAAAACAAGTTTTATCAACTGAAAGTAAGGAGTAACATTAAAACTTAAAACGAACAGAAATTCATATGTATGTGATGGGCGTTTGTCTCCTAGTCAATACCTAACTCTTACGACCTTTGTGATTCAGGGGTCATTCTTAAAGAATTGGAACAAAGTTCCAACTTTAGCGTAAAGAGCGAGGGTATTGACTAGGGGGCAAAACCCTCGTATTCTGTTCGTTTTAAGTTTTTGTGTGGCTCCTTACTTTCAGTTGAAAAGCTTGTTTTTTATTCCTAAAAGAACTTTTTTAACCATTTCTGTCGCGACAGTGACTATTCTTAACATGATTATTCTTGCGGGTGGCCGGCGCTTACCCCCCCCCCCCGGCGATTACCCCTCCCCGGAAAATGCCCCCCGCAATACTTTCCGGGAGTATTATACTACGCTATTAGCGTAGTATACTACGCTATACCTTACAAGGGGGGAGGGGTAAAGTATAGCGGGTCTGCATGCAGAATGTGTCTGGTGCAATTATTCTGCCTATTAGATAGATAGATAAGTGTATTTTAAAGCCAAATATACAGCCATGAACACAGTAAAATAGCATAAATGAAAGGCAAAAATAACATAAACTTTGAGCAGCGATCATCATAAAACACTTAAAATCAAAACTACATTAACCTAATAATAGTACTTAATACTTTGAAAAACGGTCATTGAAAAAAAAAACACTTAACGCTTAGAAAATACACTTAAATGAAACATTACATTTACTTTATACTCTACTGTTAATCAACATTAATGGTACGACCAATCAAACTGACTGGTTAACAAAAAGTTGTCAGTGAAAAAACCGACAAAATCTTTAATTTTCTACGAATATTACAGCAGAAATTGTCTTGTGATAAGCTATAAAACAACTTCTCCAAATAGGCTTAAACGCCATATTTTGGGCATAAAATTAGCTTTGTGGGACGTCTAGACTGCTGACTTTTCAAGAGAAATTGTCTGTACTTTTGTAAAACTAGACAGAATTCTTGAGGGACGTAAAATATCATCAAACAATTCGTGGTTACGAACTGTAAGCAAGGAGCGGTCTGGCTCAATAGTAACCCAAACTCTAAAAAACGGAAGTTTGATACTAATAGATACATCAAAAGAATCAAATTTTTATGCTGATCTCAAAGAATATAAGCTTTATTACGTTTAATTTTCCCCATCAAAAGTTATGATTGGAGGGCAACTAACCCCCCTCTCACGCCCACCTTTTCCCCAAACACCTTCAATCAAAATTTTGAGATAGTCATTTTATTCAACGTAGTTTAACGTTCTGGAAACTAGGTCTTTGAGGATGACAAACCCTCCACAGCCCTTAGGGCTAGGGTTTTAAGTTTTGCCCTGGGGGCAGGTAAGTTTTTTGTAGAACGCATTGTCGTAGAAACTTCAAAAATAGTTCATTTGATTGGAAATTGAAATGGCTATTGCTCTTTTTCATAGTCAACAGTGATTGGAAGGCAACTAACACCCCTTCCATGCCCACCATTTCCCCAAAAACATCCGATCAAAATTTTGAGATAGCCATTTTGTTCCACGCAGTTTAAAGTTGGGGAAATTATGCCTTTGGTTAGAACACTCCCTCCACAGTCTTCAGGGCAAGGGTTATAAGTTATTCCCTGGGGGCATATCAGTTTTTATTGAAATCTTTGTCGTAGAAACTTGAAAAGGGTCTCATTCGATTGGAAATTCTAAGGGCTAGTGCCCTTTTTTAATAATCTCGAAAGGGACTTGAGGGCAACTAACCCCCTCTCACGCCCACCATTCCCCCAAACGCATCCAATCAAAATTATTAAATAGCCATTGCGTTCAACTTAGTTGAAAGTTTTGGAAATTAGGTCTTTAAGGATGACAACCCTTCAACCCCCACAGCCCTCAGGGCAAGGGTTGTAAGTTATGCCCTGGGAGTATATAAGGTTTTCATAGAAAGCAATGTTATAGAAACTTCAAAAAGGGCTCATTCGATTGGAAATTGAAAGGGCCCTTGAAGTTTCTTTAATCTTTAATTTTCAACGAATATTACAGCAGAAAATTGTCTTGTGATACGCTATAAACACTTCTCCAAAGAGGCTTAAACGTCATAATTTGGGCATAAAATTAGCTTTGTGGGACGTCTAGACTGCTGACTTTTTAAGAGGAAATTGTCTTTACTTTTGTAAAACTAGACAGAATTGTTGAGGGACGTAAAATATCATCAAACAATTCGTGGTTACGAACTGTAAGCAATGAGCGACCCGGCTCAATAGTATACCAAACTCTAAAAAACGGAATTTTGATACTAATAGATACATCAAAACTATCAAATTTTTATGCTCATCTCAAATATATAAGCTTTATTAATTTTAATCCTACCCATCAAAAGTTACTAGCCTAAGAAAATTTGTATTATTTTTGAAGAAAGGAAAAAACAACCCCTAAAAGTCATAGAATATTACTTTTCATATTCGAAGCGAATAATGCGCTTCATTAAGTTTAGTCTTACCCATCAAAGGCGACGAGCCTGAGAAAAAATGAATGATTTTCAAAAAAGGGGGAAACATCCCCTAAAAGACGTAGAATCTTAATGAAAATCACGCCATAAAATTCAGCGCATTAGAGAACCCTACTGTAGAGGTTTCAAGCTTCTATCTAATAAAATGTGGAATTTTATATTTTTGGCCAGAAGAAAGATCACGGATGCGTGTTTTTTTTTTTCCTCAGGGTTGGTCGTGTCGACTCAGTGGTCCTAGAATATCACGAGAGGGCTCATTCGAACAGAAATAAAAAGTTCTAATGCCCCTTTTAAGTGACAAAAAAATTTGGAGAGCCACTAGGCCCCCTCCCACGCTCATTTTTTTCCAAAGTCACCTGGTCAAAATTTTGAAATGACCATTTTGTTCAGCATAGTTGAAAAGTCTAATAACTATGTCTTTGAGGACGACTTAATCCCCCACAATCCCAAGAGGAAGGGCTGCAATTTATAAACTTTGTTCATTGTTTACATATAGTATTGGTTATTGGGAAGTATGGAGACGTTTTCAGGGTTTTTTTTCTTGTAGGGGGAAGGGTCGAGGGCGGGGGTTATGTGGGAAGATTTTTCCATGGAGGAATTTTTCAGGGGGGAAAGGGAATGTTTTATGTTGGGGGAGCCGGATTTCCTGGCACTGTTTATAAAACAATCATATATTAAATAAGAAAAACAAGTTTTTTTTTCAATTGAAAGTAAGGAGCAACATTAAAACGTAAAACGAATAGAAATTATTACGTTTATGAGGGGTTTTTTCCCCTCGTCATTATCTCGCTCTTTACACTAAAGTATTGTTTAGTACTTTCAAAGAGTTATTTATTCTAATTAAACGGCCTTTGTGATTCAGGGGTCCTTCTTATTGGAACAAAACTTGAACTTTAGCGCAAAGAGTGAGGTAATGACGAGGGGGCAAACCCCCTCATATACGTAATAATTTCTGTTCTTTTAAGTTTTTAATGTTGCTCCTTACTTTCAGTCGGAAAACAACTTTTCTCTTTTTTATTTAGTACGGTATAACCTTACTTTTTTTGTATACGATATAAACCTTACAATGGGCCATTTCGACAATATCTTAGAACAAACGGAGGAGAAAATCTGGATATTATGCACATGTTTTAATTTAGAGTGAGTGTTAAAACGAGACTTGGGTTTATTTTAAACAATTTAATGAATTGATATCAGGTTTTGCATAGATGTAATTCAAGATCTTGAGCATAAAATAACTTTTTTTCTTATTTCGCATATATTTTGCAGTTCTGTATTTAGGAAAAAAAAAATTCAAACCTTGCAATTTGAGAAGCTCAGCTGTAGCTGTTCCAGTCTTTAATTTGAATTTCAATCTTAAAATAAGAAATCAAGTAACTAAGTTACTTTCTTTCGGTTCAGCTCGCTGTTGTCAAATAAAACGTCATAAAACGTCATTTTATGCCCAAATTCTTTAGCTTTCCGTAGGCTTTCATATAAACATAGAGGGTATTAACTCTAGAAGGTAAGAGAGCATTTAATCTCGCTCTCCTCATTCCAAGGAGCAAGGAGTACTTTTTTTCTTTTTTTTTCTTTTTTTTTACTGAGCCTGGAATCTGGGTGCTGTGGGATGATTGCTCAACACTTATTGCAGAGATAGTTTAAGCGTAGATTAAAGTAATATATTCACATACTTGCCTGCACTGAAAGGGTAGATGGGGCTTACAATTTAAAGACATAAAACACTTATATTTGTTGCATGCTAATGTTTTTTTGTTTTTTTTTGAAGGGTACATGTTCATTTTCAGCAATAGGGGTGAGAGGATGTACCCAAGGATGGTATATCCCTAGGGGCGTGGCTCCATCATTTTTACTGGGAGGGGGAAAAGGGATTCATATCCGGATAGTCAAAGGGCATGGGCTACCAAATTATTGGAAGGACAAATGCCCCCCCCCCCAACGACGTCCCAATATACCTCCTAATATCTAGGACAATACCTGTTTGTTTAAGTTTTTACTTCACTGAGTACCCTCACAAGAAAAAAAAAATTATTTTGCAAAAATTCAATTTCTAGTTAGTTTGATAAATTAAATATTTATAGTTTACACCAAAATTTGGGCTTCCCTGCCCCTCAACCACCTGGCTTTTTTGCTAAAATATCCACTTGCTAACATATGATTTAGAAATTGAATGTTGTATAGTTATCGTAAAACATAGAAATTTTTAGAGAATTCTTGCCATTTTGCTATCCAAAATGACCGTTAGGAGAAAAACATCGTTTGAATGGATCTTTGAAAATCCATGAATCTGTGCCAGTATGAGTGTTATTAATATGCTTATTGGTCTTAAAAATTAATGCCTGTATCGTATTTTTCTAGTTATCTTACAAGCACCAATAAAAATAAGCTAATGAATGTTAGAATGGACTTTTTTTCTGTCTTCTATGTAATCGCTGGTTCAGTTTGTCTGGAAATATACACCTCTATGAACAAACTTCTGAAGAAATTACTTATCTAGCCACTCTTATCTAGAGTGGCTTACATTTTTATTATCAAATTGAAGAATAGAATAATTCGTGCGGTATCTTAACTTTAAAAGCTATGGGGAGGCTTATAAATTATGAATGAGACAATGTAGCTGCAAATCAGTGAACACATTAAATTTCCAATGAAAAACTCGCATGTTCCATGGTTTTTTGAGGAATAAAGGCCTAAGTAAGCAAAATTCCTCATACTCATCAAATACTTTCTCAAGAGTAATCCAGCATAAAGTAGTCTAAAACGTTTCTCTTACATCTGAACGTCATGTATGACATTTCCACATTTCCGGAATATTTTCCTAAGCTTTTGAGATAATTTGTTAAATTGTTTTCAAAAGCAATATCAGCAGGGAAGATCACGAAGATCAAAATCTTATTGAACTTCCTTTGTTCCGCTGATCCTCCCTTTGAAAACAGCTTAGCAGATGGTTTTGACAATTATCTAAAAAGTGTGAAAATGAAAAGTATGACCTATAGAAGTGACAGTAACTAAATGTATATCAGCTGAAGTGTTTATTTTTATTCGTTCTTTGGATAAACAGCTGAAGCAATCCACTAGATATTTATTTTATATAATCTAGAATTTTAGAATTATTAGCAAGTTTAAGCCTCATTAAGAGGCACTCAGAGCTAACCCCCAAACACAACCTTTCCCATTTGACCCTTTGGATAAAAAGAAACTTACTTGTTTCACATTCCTCGTGTCTAGGCTGCTTCCTTTACTTGAATACGTTATTTTTATGTGAAATCGAGGGGTACGTTGCTTTTGCTTATTTTCAGCATCTCCCGAATTAGGGCTTGATTGGATTTCAGCATTACGGGATTCATAATCAGTACTGACATGAAAGAGAAAAATGTTTACAATAACTAAATCGTATATTAAAATAGTTCGCCACTTCATTTCGATATCAAATTATGGTTTTATTATATTATGGTTTTATTTTATTAATATATATACTAGGTAATATTTAATACTTGTTTCCTAGTGCTTTTACTCTTTTTGCAGTAGCTTTTATGTAAATAAACAAAAGTAAATCTTATTTGCCTAATACACTCATATAAGGTCTATCTTTTTCAATGATCTTTTTTCCTTTTTTTTTACAAAAATCTTTCCCGAGGTAGTGTGATAAAATGTTTAATTTTTAAAATCTTATTGCTTTTGTGTTAGAGCAGAAATTCTTGAAGCATATAATGCTAACGACTAAAACTGATTGAAAAATTTAATCTCTCAGCTGCATAAGAAAGATGAGCGTTTTAAACAAAGGGATTTGGGGTACCAAAAATACATTAAAGGAAATAAATAAATCACGTAAATGCTATAATCTAGGCAAAAGGGCTAATTTATATAATATAGGAGAAAGGTGAGTGTAGAGTAAACATTTTGAGCTACTACTCTGTGCTCCTTTTCACTATATCTCACTAAATCTATGAGCACAAGGGTTGCTCAAACCAAACGATTAATCATAGGATATTGAAAGATGGCTATTTTGATCAACAAATTAAGAGTTCAAGAGACCCTGTAATAAGTTGAAAACAATACATGGGATAGGAGAAAAAAAAATCTATTTCTTGAATTTTTGACCTAGGGTTCCGTGTTGGAAAAAAATATTTCAGATAAATAGTTTCTAAGCATAAAGAACAAAATAAAGAAACAGACATATTAAATTTGTAGCTATCAAAAGGATTCAGGGTCATTCAAATCACAAAATCTTTCAATCCCAAAACATAGTAAATAGCTATTAAGGAAAAAACAAACAAAAAAAATCAATAAAAAGGGTAAATCTTTAGCTATGGACAGAATTTTTCGCCAGTCTTAGTTCTGAATGATCATTTCATTTTTATTTTATGGTTTGTGATTTAGTCACTTCATTCTTTTTATGTTGTTAAATAATAAAAAAAAGTTTCTTCAACTGAAAGTAAGGAGCAACATTAAAATCTAAAACGAATAGAAATAACTATATATTTGAGGGGGGTTCCCTCTCCTCAACGCCTTGCTCATTACGCTTAAGTTTCTTATAACTTTTGAAAAAGCTTCTTATTACTGTTATTAAATGAATATAATGTTTCAGGAGACGTTCTTAAGGAATTGGGACACAATTAAAACTTTAGCGCAAAGAGCGATGTGTTGGGGAGGAGGCAACCCCCTCATAATGGTAATAAGTTCTTTTCGTTCTACGTTTTAATCTTGCTCCTTACTTTTAGTTGAAAAAACTTTTTTTTATTTAATTTCTGATTGTTTTTTTAAATAATGTCAGGAAATCTGGATTTACTTCCACGCAGATATCCCTCCTTCCCACGGATATATCCTCTAGACAATTGGATCCTGATGAAAATTTGCCCTGGGCAATTATCCTTAACATCCCCACTCGTGAAATTGAGTCAGCAAAGAGAAAGCAAGACATAAGAAGAATTTCGTATAGGAATTATGGCAAATTCCCCCAGTGTAAAGTTTTCCCTGAAAAACTCACCCCCTAAAACCTTCCCTCCCGATGAGAAATTATCTCCGTGGAATATATCCCAGCAGAAAATTCACCCCTTCCCACACCCGAAAAATGCATGCATACTCCCGAATAACAAATACTATACATAAGCAATGGGCAAATTTTATAACTTAAAGACCTATCCCCAGGAGCAAAATGGCTATATAAAAAATTTTTTCGAATGATTTTGAGAAAAAGGGGCGTAGGAGGGGGCCTAGTTGCCCTCTAATTTTTTTGTTCACTTAAAAAGGGCACTGGAACTTTTAATTTACGTCCGAAAGAGCCCTCTCCTGATATTCTAGGATCATAGGGTCGATACAATCAGTCCTGAAAAAAACAACAAACAAACAAACAAACAAACAAAACAAACAAACAAGTAACACGCATCCGTGATCTTTCTTCTGGAAAAAATACAAAATTCCACATTTTTGAAGAAAGAATCTTGAACCTCTACGGTAGGGTTCTACAATACGCTGAATCTGATGGTGAGATTTTCATTAAGATTCTATGAATTTTAGAGGGTGTTTCCCCCCTTTTTTTGAAAACCATTCACTTTTTCTCAGGCTCGTAGCCTTTGATGGGTAAGACTAAACTTAATGAAGCTTATATATTTAGAATCAACATAATAAGCCAGTTCCTTTGAAATATTAAATAAAAAAAATAAGTTTATTTACTGAAAGTAAGGAGCGACATTAAAACCTAAAACGAGCAAAAATTATTCCGTATATGAAGGGGCTGTCCCATGGGCGTAGGCAGCATTAGGCAGCATATTGTCTAGGGGGGGGACAGTCGATAGTGTGATGGAGTTTTATCAACTGCTTTTTCCAAACCATCTGCTTTTTCAGGCATATCTAATGTAAATTTGAAGGTCTAGGGGGGCCGCTGGGCCCCCCCCCTCTGCCCCCCTCCCTACGCCCATGGGCTGTCCCCTCCTCAACGCCCCACTTTTTACGATAAAGTTTTTTATTGTTTTTAAAAAAAGAGTTGTGAGAAAAGTCAAACTTTAGAGTAAAGAGCGTGGCGATGAGGAGGAGACAGCCCCTTTCGCTCACGGAACAATTTCTGTTCGTTTTAAGTTTTAATGTCGCTCCTTACTTTCAATTATAATTTTTTTTTTATTATTTAATTTCTTAACATTTTTGAATTAATGCAGGTTTTGAATTTGGCTCAGCCGTACATGAATAATTAAAACAAATTTTGCATATTAGTTTTACTTTTTTTAACTAAAAATAACCTTATAATTGCCCAAGTTTGATTTTTGTTCCATTTATTTAAGAATGAGTCCTGAATCACAAAGACTGTCTAATCAGAATAATAACCTGTTTTAAAAGTTCAAAAAAACTTTAGCGTAAGAGGGAGCTATTGAGGAGAGCCAACCCCCCTCATAT
This sequence comes from Artemia sp. Qi Xiang Cuo, assembly GCF_049724085.1. NCBI lineage: Eukaryota > Metazoa > Arthropoda > Branchiopoda > Anostraca > Artemiidae > Artemia > Artemia sp. Qi Xiang Cuo. The sequence goes on along the minus strand of NC_142794.1, from coordinate 25,850,680 downwards.
ACATAACATTTTCTGTTCCTTTTAAGTTTTAATGTTGCTCCTTACTTTCAGTTAAAAAAACTGTTTTTTTTTAATTTAATTTATGAGTGTTTTTTAAATAAGGCTGGGAAATCCTGCTCCTCCTTCATGGAAATTCTCTTCCCATATGAAAAATTCTTCCATGGGAAGATCCTCCCACGTAATCCCCTCCCTCTGAACGCCCCTCCCCCACCAAAAAACCTCCTAAAAACGTCTGTATACTTTTCCGATATCAATGCTATCTGTAAACAATGGGCAAAGTTCATAACTTGCAGCCTTTCCCCCGGGCACTCTGGGGGATTAAGTCGTTCTCAAAGACATAGTTATTAGATTTTTCGACTATACTGTACACAATGGCTATCTTAAAATTTTGATCCGGTCATTTTAAGAAAAAATGAGCGTGGGAGGGGGGCCTAGTTGCCCTCCAATTTTTTTGGTTGCTTAAAAAGGGCAATAGAACTTTTAATTCGAATCATTCCTCTCGCGATATTCTAGGACTAATGAATCGATACGATCACCCCTGGAAAAAAACCCCAAAAAAATCAAATAAACACGCATCCGTGATCTTTCTTCTGGCAAAAAAAAATCCACGTTTTCACAGATGGGAGCTTGAAACCTCTACAGTAGGGTTCTCTGATACGCTGAATCTGATAGCGTTATTTTCATTAAGATTCTATGACTTTTAGGGGATGTTTCTCTCTTTTTCCGAAAATAAGGCAAATTTTCTCAGGCTCGTAACTTTTTATGGGTAAGATTGAACTTGGTGAAACTTATATATTTAAAATTAGCATAAAATACATTTCTTTTGATGTATGTATTGGTATAGAAATTCCGTTTTTTAGAGTTTCGGTTACTATTGAGCCATTACGCTCCTTACCTACAGTTCGTTACCATGAACTGTTTGATCTATTGGTATCACAATTCCATTCATAGAGTTTCGATTACCATCGAGCCGGGTCGCTCATTTCTTGCAGTTCGTTACTGCGAACTGTTTGATAAGGTGATTCCTTCTATCTATTTTTTAAAAGTGGATTTACTTAATTTTTTTATTTCGAAAGGTTAGTTTTTCGTTTTATATTTTATTAGCATTGAAGACAGTTTGATGGACGCTCAAAATGTCTGCCTTATTTTGCTTTATACTTTCACTGGCTGAAAATTATCATCGTTGATATTTTGTCTTTTTATCTTCTTTTTTATTCGGTTTTCTTACTTATTTCTGTTAGTATATAGGTGCTATATCACCAATATTAGTCACAATTTTAAGGTCTAATATTAATTAATATATCTCTTCCATGTTATTAAAGGAATCCTCGATCATCTTAAAAAGTGGCTCCTGGGAGCCCTTAGATTGTGATCATTGTCCAATGCCAAAGAGACAAATAACGAATTGCTTTTGCTCAACGAGGTTAATCTATGACTTCAAAGTAAGAAAATATTAGCTAAACCAATATCATGTCTTGCGATCAGGACAGGAAACGCATAGTTTCCAGTACCGTTCCAGAACTAAGAACTATTATTTATAGGGATTGTGATATAGCTCATTGGTTCCTTAATTTATTTAAAAACAGGATGGGTATTGACGAAGTAACTTATTAACATTAAAGTTTAAAAAAATGGAAGTTTAATTTGTTGTTCTCTTGTAGGCTTTAGAAAGAGTTAGTGTTACTTAAATTTGGTTATTAGGCATTTTAAAATATTACTGTAAGACAAAATTAACAATAAAATTGAAATTCAAAAATTCAGTAATGTCAGTTTTTATCTAATAATTAACTATTAATATTACTCTATACCCTGGTATGGAAGAAATACATGTCACCTTAAACTTCTTGGATTATAAACCTTTGATTGTAATCCTGATCCTAATTTTTACAAAACACACGTTAAAATTCAATTTCATTGAAATTTCAAATTTCAAGAATTGAAATCCAAAATTGACGAAGAAAACGTACAAGAATATTCAGAGCGGTTGCAATAAAGCGAGTGTCGGTTATTCCCGAATAGAAAAGATTTTGCTATTTTTCGGCCTTGTTCGGCTGAATGTTTAATTGCCTTGGTGGAATCAAATGCTGTTCTCCTACCTAGCTTGGGATTTTGGGGTTGTTAAGGGAGGTGACTGAATTTGTGGATTTTGATTACATTTTTTGGTGGTATTTTTTCCTACCCTGTTCCTTTCTGGCCACGGAGCCTTACGGGGGAAATTGTGTTGCAGTTGATTTCTTTTTTTGTGGATTTATTGATGAATAAAAGACTGAAAACTCGGTGATGATGCCAAATAGTATGACAATGATGATGTTATTCGGCGTTAACTAAATTTATATCTGAGCTTGGGAGCACATACCAGGAGATCAAAAGATTCTGTCCTGTTTCATGCAATCAATCTAACCATTGCCTTCTGTATAAGCTATTCTACTCAGCTGCCATGTGTTGCAGCTTTACAGATTACCAGATTATTAGGGATTATCTGAATTCTCAGCTTTTCTACGCTTTAGTAGGCGATGAGAAAACACACAAATCAGGCACTTACAGAGTCCGAAGTGTCTGTAACCTAGCACATTTTAGTGTAATAGACTTTAGTGTCTGCCACAGTTGAGCACAAATATATTCAACTAGGATTTAACTCCCCAGAAACTTAATTAAAACACTAGAAACAATAATGTGGTAGGAACTACTACAAGAATTCACCTTATTTTTTAAACATTCGTTATTGCAATAGAACAGGTTAAATTACGGTACTCGATCCATATCAATACGAATTGAATTAGAAGGGTCGGATCTCAATCAATATGTGATCTTTCGTTTTGAAGGTGGTTGGGTGAGATTTTGTCCAGACTAGGGGTTTAGGACTCTTCAAAAGATTGATTGTCTAACCATACATCCCTAGAAGCACCAGAAATTCGAATGTTACGAAGGAGAATTTATTTAAACAACATTATCTTTCCAATAAAGTGCGAAATAAAATTTTGGCCCTTATAAGGCTTAAGGGGATCTGGGGTAGACTTGTTCCCGTTCATGGTAATTTCTGTTCTTTTTGTGTCTAATTTATCCATTGATAGTGACTTTAGCTCATTTTACGTTTGAGCCATTATTTGAATTCATTCATGCTCATCTTTTTGTTAATGAATCTCTTTACTTTTCTATAAAACACTAATGGAAAAATTTTTTGAAGCCAATTTGTTTGTTTCAATTGACGTTTTTTTTTATTGGTTAATAAACGGAAAGTTCATTCAGTTTTGTTGGTTTTTCAAACAGTTCGTCGTAACGAACTGTAAGTAAGGAGCGACCCGGCTCAATAGTAACCGAAACTCTAAGAAAAGGAATTTTTATACCAATAGATACATCAAAAGAATAAGATTTTTATGCTGAATTCAAATATAAGTTTCATGCCTGATTTTCAAAAAAGGGGAAAACACCCCCTAAAAACCATAGAACCTTAATGAAAATCACACCATCAGATTCAGCGTTTCAGAGAACCCTACTGTAGAGGTTTCAAGCTCCTGTCTACAAAAATGTGGAATTTTGTATTTTTTGACAGAAAAAAGATCACGGATGCGTGTTTATTTTTTTATTTTTTTTCCCAGGGGTGATTGTATTGACAAAAAGGTCCTAGAATATAATGGGAGTGCTCATTCGAACATTACAAGTTCTAGTACCCTTTTTAAGTGACCAAACAAATGAAGGGCAACTAGGACCCCTCCCACGCTCATTTTTTCCCCAAAGTCACCTGATCAAAATTTTGAAATCGCCATTTTGTTCAGCATGGTCAAAAAATATAATAACTATGCCTTTGAGGATGACTTGATCCCCCCCCCCAGTCCCTGGGGGAAGGGCTGCAAGTTATGAACTTTGCCAATGTTACATATACTATTGGTTATTGGGAAGTATATGTTTTCAGGTTGGGGGGGAGGAGGGTTCCGTTAGTGGGGGGGGGGATCGGGGGTTACGTCGGAGGATCTTTCAGTGGAGGAAGTTTTCATGGGGGAAGGGACATTGCTATGAAGGGGGCACCAGATATCCTAGCATTATTTAAAAAAACGATCAAAAATTAAATTAAAAAAAAAACAAGTTTTTCAACTGAAACTAAATAGCAACACCAAAACTTGAAACGACCAGAAATTATTATGTATATAATTGGGTTCACCCCCTATTTAATACCTCGCTCTTTACGCTAAAGTTTTTTATAGTAGGCTACTTTCATAAGCGCTATTTATTCTAATTAATGGCCTTTGTGATTAGGGGTCATTTTTAAAGAATTGGAACAAAATTCGAACTTTAGCGTAAAGACCGAGGTATTAAATAGGACAAACCCCCTAATATACATATTAGAAATATATGAATATAGAAGTTCGTTGCGTAAGTTAACTTGTAAGTTATTTTACGTAAGTTTATTCGTACATGTATTTACTACTAATAAAAAAGGTCTTAAATAAAATTAAACAACTTTTTAGAAAGCCGTTTAACCAAAAAAAGTAAAATTAATATGCAAGTTCCGTATTAATTATTCATGTACGGTGAGCTAAAGTCAAAACCTCCATTGAATAAAAAACGTTCAGAAATGAAATAAAAAAAGTTCTTTTAACTGAAAGTAAGGAGCGACATTAAAACTTAAAACAAACAGAAATTATTCCGTATATGAAAGGGGCTGTCCCCTCCTCAATGCCTCGCTCTTTACACTAAAGTTTGACTCTATCTCACAACTCAATTTTTTTAAACAATAAAAAACAATAAAATTTAGTCCTTAAGCCTTTATGGCGTTAGAATTTTTTTTACATATGTTTTACATTTTTTGTTTATATTTCGTTATTTTGTTCTGTATAGACAGCATAATAGCGCTGCCTAAGTAAAGAGCGATGTGGGCACAGTGTACTATCTTTTAATTTTTAATTTTTTTTTTTTAGACCAGGGCACTTCAAATCGAAGGCGTTGTCGCAGAATCTTCAAAAAGGGCTCATTCGATTGAAAATTGGAGGGGCTAATGCCCCTTTTAATAGTCAAAAGTGACAAGAGGATAACTAACCCCCCTTCCATGCCCACAATTTCCCCACACACATCCAATAAAAAATTTGAGATAACCATTTTGTTCAGCTTAGTTAAAAGGTCCAGAAATTCTGTCTTTGAGGATGACATCCCCTCCCCTCTCCATAGCCCTCAGGGCAAGGGTTGTAAGTTGTGCCCTGGGGGTATATAAAATTTGTATAGAAAGGTGGTCGTAAAAACTTCAAAGGGGGCTCATTGTATTGGTAATCAGAAGTTCTAGTACCCTTTTTAAGATTCAAAGTTATCAGAGGGCGTATACCCCCCCCCCCCCCCACAACTCGTATTTTCCTGAAATGCATCTGATAGAAATTTTAGATGGTCATTTTTTGTCGTAAAAACTTCAAAAAACGTTTACTTGATTTGAAATTGAAGGGGTTAGTGCCTTTTTAATGATCACACGTGTTTAGAGGGAAACTAACCACCCTCCCAATCCCACCATTTCGACAAACCCATCCAATCAAAATTGTAAGATAACCATTTTATTCAGCGTAGTTAAGAGATCTGGAAATTATATCTTTGAGGATGACAATCCCCCCTCTCCACAGCCCTCAGGGCAAGGGTTATAAGTTATGCCCTGAGGGCATATAAACTTTTTATAGAAAGGGCAGTCGCATAAATTTCGGAAGGGGCTGATTGGATTGGTAATTAGAAGCTTTAGTACTCTTCTAAAGATTCAAAGTGATCAGAGGGTAGACACCCCCCCCACAACTCGTATTTTCCTGAAATGCATCTGATAGAAATTTTGAGATGGCTATTTTTTGTCGTAGAAACTTCAAAAAAGGTTCATTTGATTTTAAATTGAAATGGCCTATTTTAATAGTCAAAGTGATTGGAGGGCAACAAGCCCCCCCCCCCTACACCATGCCCATTATTTCCCAAAACACGTCAGCAAAAGGGTGGTCGTATAAACTCCAGAGGGGGCTCATTGGATTGGAAATCTGATATCCTAATTCCTTTTTTAAGAGTGAAAGTTATTGTGGGCACCTGCCCCCCCCCCCCTCTTACGTCTTATTTTCCACAAATGCGTCCGATAAAAGTTTTGAGATAGCCATATATTTAAAAATAGTCCACAGAGCGTATAATATGGCCGTTGAAGTGAAGAGAATCCCCCAGAGTCTGGGGGTAATGGTTATAAGTTATGCCCCAGGGGCATATAAGGTTTTTATAGAAGGAGTAGTCGTGTGAACTTCAGAAGAGGCTCATTTGATTTGAAATGTTCAGTTCTAGTTCCTATTTAAGATTCAAACATTATGGAAAGAAATAGTCCCCCTCCCTGACATCCTCTTTTCCCAAAAGGTATTCAACTGAAATTCTGAGATAGCCATTTTGTTACCAATAGTTCAAATATCAGGGAATAATGTCTTTAGGGTGGACACAATCCTCCAGAGCCCATTTGCGAGGGTTGTAAGTAATGCCCTGGGCATATAAGGTTTTTACGGAACGGGTAGTCATATAAACTTTGGATCGGATGGTATTAATTTGATTAGAAGTTGGAAGTTTTAGCACCCTTTTTAAGAGTCAAAAGTGAATAGAGGGCAATCAGCCCCCTCCCTCAAGCCTATTATTCCCAAAATCATATCCGATCGAGATTTTAAGCGAGCTATTTTGTTCAGCCTTGTTGAAAGGTCCAATAATTGTGTCTTTTGGGACGTCAACCTCCCCACAGTCCTCAGGACAAGGGCTGTAAGTTAAGCAATTCGTTCATTGTTTGCACCTGCTGGTATATGTTATTGAGAAAGGTATGCATGTTTGAACTTTACTATCCAAGAAGACGAAGGGCATTAGGTGAACCTTTCAGAGAATGTTGAGGGCAGTGTTGATCTAAATCAAAACACGTTATGTGTATTCGGATTGTAAAAAAGGCGCAACACAGGAATAACTGAGTATATTAATTTGGAAAATGCAGGAAATAATAAGGGAGATGATCAAAAAGGCGATATTTGCATGCTTCCAATACTACTACATCTACCACCACTACTACCACCACACTACTACTTCATTTACAGTTATTAAGGAAAGATTTGACCTAAATCAAAAGACGCTATGTGCACATTGTCAAAATAGCGTATTTCAAGAATTGATTTCGGTATTAAGTTAGAACTTTCAGAGAATCAAACAGTTCGTGGTAACGAACTGTAAGTAAGGAGCAACCCGGCTCAATGGTAACCGAAACTCTAAAAGATGGAATTTTTATACCAATGGATACATCAAAAGAGTCGTATTTTAATTCTGATTTCAAATATATAATTTTCATCAAGTTTAGTGCTATCCATCAAAAGTTACGCTTCTGAGAAAATTTGGCTGATTTTCAAAAAAAGGGGGAAAGACCCCTTAGAAGTTATAGAACCTTAATGAAAATCACACCATCATATTCAGCGTATCAGAGAACCCTACTGTAGAGGTTTCAAGCTCCTATCTACAAAAATGTGGAATTTTCCATTTTTTGCCAGAAGAAAGATCACAGATGCGTGTTTATTTGTTTTTTTGTTTTTTTTCCCCAGGGGTGATCGTATCGACCCAGTGGTCCTAGAATATCGTGGGAGGGCTCATTGGAACGGAAATTAAAAGTTCTAGTGCTCTTTTCAAGTGACCAAAACATGGAGGGCAACTTGGCCCCCTCCCATGCTCAATTTTTCCAAAAGTCACCCGCTGAAATTTTGAGATAGCCATTTTGTTCAACATGGTCGAAAATATTATAACTATGTCTCTTAGGATGACTTAATCCCTCGAAGCCCCCAGGGGGAGGGCTGAAAGTTATGAACTTTACCCAATGTTAATATATAGGATTGGTTATTGGGAAGTATACAGAAGTTTTCAGGAGGGTTTTTTCTGGTAGTGGGGGGGGGGCGGGGGTTATTTTTGAGGATCTGTCCATGAAGGAAGTTTTCATGGGGGAAGAGAAATTGCCATGAAGGGGGCACCGGACTTGCCAGTATTATTTATTGGTTATTGGGAAGTATACAGACATTTTCAGGAAGGATTTTTTCTGGAGGAGGGGCTGGAGGAGGGGGTTACTCTGGAGAATCTTTCCATGGAGGATGTTTCTTTCGGGTAAGGGACATTTCTATAAAGGGGGCACCGGATTTCCAAGCATTATTTAAAAACGATCAGAAATTAAATAAAATAAAAAAAAAGTTTTTTCAACTGAAAGTAAGAAGTAACATTAGAACTTAAAACGAACAGAAATTATTACGTATATGAGGGATTTCTCCCCCAAGTCAATACCTCGCTCTTTAAAATACAGTTTTTTTCAGTGCTTTCAAAAGAGCTATCTATTCTAATTAAACTGCCTTTGTGATTCAGGGGTTTGTGAATTAAAATTTTTTTTAACTTTTAACGTAAAGAGCGTGGTATTGACTAAGGGGAGAACCCCCTCATATACGTAATAACATATACGTAATAAAAAAAAACAATTAAAAAAACAAGCGATACGGCTCAATAGTAATCGAAACTTTTAAAAACGGAATTTTGATGTCAATAAATGTATCAAAAGAATGTGTTTATAATGCTGATTCTAATAAATTTTATTAAGTTTAGTATTACTCATCAAAGGCTACGAGCCTGAGAAAATTTACCCGATTTTTTAAAGAGGGGGTAAACATCCCCTACAAGTGAAAGAATTTTAAAGATGATCACACCGTCAGATTCAGCGTATCAGAAAACCCTATTACATAGGTTTCAAGCTCATATCTGCAAAAATCTGCAACTTTGTATTTTTTGCCAGAAGAAAAATATACGAATATAGAAGTTAGTTACGTAAGTTAATTTGTAAATTACGTCATAACCAAATCTAGACATCCATTTAGCAAAAGAAAAGTAAAATTTTTATGCAAATTTTGTTTACTTATTCAATGACGGCGAGCCAAAATAAAAGCTGCATTAACTAAAAAACGATCAGAAATTAAATAAAAAAAACAAGTTTTTAAACTGAAAGTAAGGAGCGACATCAAAACTTAAAACGAACAGAAATTATTCCGTATATGAAAGGGCTGTCCCCTCCTCAACGCCTCGCTCTTTACGCTAAAGTTTGACTCTGTCTCACAACTTTATTTTTTAAAACAATAAAAAACTTTAGCGTAAAGAGCGAGGCGTTGAGGAGGGGACAGCCCTTTCATATACGGAATAATTTCTGTTCGTTTTAAGTTTTAATGTCGCTCCATACTTTCAGTTTAAAAAACTTGTTTTTTTTTATTTAATACTGAAAGGGGAAGATAATCTCACCAAATGGCAATATTTGCACACTACTGCCAATACTACTGTCACTGCCACATTTACTACTGCTACCACAACCAATACTGCTACTACTACTTCTACTGCAACTATTTTAAGGCTAAGAGCACTAAGATGAAAATTTCAAGAAGTATATGAAAATACAGATTATCAAAAGGACATATAAGCAATGTCATAGCGACGGCTAATTGTATTAAGTTGAAACTTCCAGGTCTTGATAAGAGGGATGTTCTACTGACCAGAAGGCAATAGGTTAATACTACTGCTGCTAGAAGTACTACCCCTATTCAATACTGTTACTAGTACTATCAATACTACTACTGTGACTACTATTACAAGTATGCCTAAGGGTACGAAGGTGAAATTTTCAAGAATTTTGAGGGGGAAAATGAACTGAATCAGAACACGCCCTCTGTATGCAGGATCTCTAAAGGGTGTAATAGCAATATCTTAGGAACAGTTTGGTGTGTGAAGTTGTCACTTGCATGCCATTTGGGGAGGGATGTTGAACTAACAAAAATATGTTACTTGAATCCTAATTCTACCTCTACTACTCATACTACTGATACTGTTACTATTATTACTACTTTTATTACTACTACTGCCACCAAAGCTTAAGGTACTACAATTAATTTCACTACTATTACTGGTATTAAAACTAAGGATACTAAGGTGAAATTTTTGGGATACATAGAAACTGTATGGAATTAATTGGAAACACACTATGCCCTCACAGTTTGTCAAGCGGACGGATCAGAAATACTTCAGAAACAATTGATGGTATGTATTAAGCTGAAAATTTCAGCATGTGTTGAAAGGGATATTAAAGAAACAAAAGGTTCTATGCGCATACTGCTACTAATCCTGCTACAACTTTTGCTGCCGCGCAAGCTAAGTGTATTAAGTTGAAGCTTTTAAGGAATGTTTAGGCGGATGTTGAACTACATCAAAACAAACTACGGGCATTTGGACTTTCAAAAAGGTAGCAAAGCAAAATCTGAAGAGCAGCCTATATTATTAATTTAGACCTTTAAAGGTAAGTCGTGCGGATCTTTGAACTAGCCAGAAGGTACTATATGTATACTTTTAATACTAATATTGCAGTTACTGTGGCCAATATTAAGATGAAACTTATAGGGGAACGTTTGGGAGTTGTTTGTTTTAGTTAAAGAGTGACGTGGGCACAATTTATAATTATTACTATTATTGTTTGGGGGGGGGTTTAGACCAGAGCACTCCGTATCGAAGGAGTTGTCGCAGAAGCTTTGAAAAGGGCTCATTCGATTAGGGATTGAAAGGAATAGTGTCCTTTTAAATTCCCAGACATGATTGGAGGGCAACTAACCCACTTTTCGAGCCCACCATTTCCCCTAACACTTCCAATCAAAGTTTTGAGACAGCCATTTTCTTCAAAAAACAAAATACGTTTTAAACGTTTTTACTTTTCTTATTTTCATAAACAAAAAAATATCAAAAGCTTAAGGAATAAGTATCAGTATATCTCAATTAAACTGACAATCCATGGTCATTTGTTTTTTGTTGTTTTTCTTTCAGTAAAACTCAAATTATTTTCTGCTTTTGAGAAGGCAGGGGGGTTATCAGCCCTTCTCGTGTTAACTCTGCTCCTTTAGAGTTTGACTTGGCTTTTTATTTTCATTTCTATATTATGCTATTTCTATTCTATTTTTATTCATATTCTATTTTTCCTAATTTAATTTCTATTCTATTTCTATTTTAAATTGGTTTTGACTTTCATTTACATATTGATAATTATTAGTGGTAGTTTTCGCTTTTAAAATTATTTGACTTTATTTCTACTCCCTCCTGGCTCAATGGAGCTCTTTAATTTTCTTTAAAAAGCAAGTTTTGTGGGAAAAGTTTTTTAAATTAATTTTAAATATAATCAATAGAGATAAGGTAAGATATATTTTCTAAAAAAAAGCCCCACAAAATACAATGCATTGATCCCCCACAAGGCCTCTCTGGTCAGTAAAAGAGGGGGGAGGTATTAAAATTGTTAAAATATGAACCATAAACAGTAAATATGAAAGAGAGAAAGGGGAATATATAAAGAGAGAAAGAAACAGAGAGAGAGAGAGAGAAAAATCTTCTTTAGTTCATGCCTTTTTATTGTCATATTTTACCTATCTTTATCCAGTTTTTTTCATTTGTAAATTCTTCCCTTCATGGAAAATAAACATTAAATCCCCTTAGCAGACCATTAAAATATTGATGTAATATCAACGTTCTGTCACCAAGGGCGGATTCAGGATTTTTTAGGGGGGGGGGGGGCAAAATAGGTTGATCTGATAAACTTGCGTTAGGAGCAAGTTTAATTAACGCAAACTTGCGTTAATTAAGTGAATTACACTACTTTAGACTACGTTCGGGGAGGGGTGCCCCCCTTGCCCACTGGATCCGCCACTGGTTGTCACTGAAACATTAACCAAGGATAGTGTTTCGGATGCAAGGCGATTGGAAGAAGAAGTCTCGTGATAAAAAGAATAGTTTATTTCTCTAAATAAGGTTTTAAGTCCTGAAAGGATGAAAAAAAAGGATTTTCCCATTCAAAAGAATAAAAAGAGATTGGACTATACCGAATTTAAACTAACCAAAATATTTAGGTTAAAGTTTCAAAGGAATGGAAAGTTGAGATTGACATTTTAAACTAAAATGAAGCGTATAGATTAGGAAGTTCATTTGATAGAGATTCTGGGTGGTATAGAGAGGGCTCACGTATTAGTTCTTAATCTGGAGCTGAATCTACCATTTTAAAGAATAATTTTGGTAGTTCCACCTGGGTACGTGCTCAACAAGACCCCTTCAACTTGACACCCAGGGTAGTGACAGGGTTCGAAGAGCTATTCTGTCTAGTAAGACTACCTAGGTCGCACTCGAAGTCTTTTGATCTTGTTTAATCTCTCGAGTCACTCTCTGGTGGAGGTAATTCAGATGGTCCTCGATATTCTGGCTAATATTTAAATACGTGGCAATTGGAATACCTTTCTGGCCAATTGGTTCTTAGTCTTTTCACAAATTTTCACTCTCACTGGAAAAAAGATGTGAAATAGGATCTGGGCAAAAGATGAATGGAAGTTTTTGATTAAAAAGCAACCAAATAATGATTCAATACTTTGTCAGCTCATATATTCAAAGAAATCTGAAAACTGAATAGAATTGAAATTAAATTGGTTAGGCTGTTGCTTGGGAAAGAATATGCTTTTGTCAGGAGTGTTTTAAAGTTCTGGTAATCAGGTTATCATTCAGACCGTCCAGAATTGTCTAGATGCTAGTTGATGTTTTCTCAGCCTCTTTAGCGGAAGTCTTCAAAATGTTTTTTTTCTTATAGACGTTTGATTAAAACCTATTAATTAATCATGGCCAGCGCGCTAGCGCTGCCTAAGTAAAGAACGACGTGGGCACAATGTGTTTTTTTTTTTTTTTTCTCCATACCCGGGCACTTCGTATTGAGGGAGTTGTCGTAGAAAGTTTGAAAACGGCTCACTCGATTGGAAATTGGAGTGACTAGTGCCCTTTTTAATAGTCGACAGTGATTGGAGGGCAACTAGCCCCCCCCCACGCCCATCATTCCCCCAAACACATCAAATCAAAATTTTGAGATAGCCATGTTGTTCAGCGTAGTTGATTTCCAGATAGAAAATATGTTTTTGAGGAGGACACTCCCCCAGAACCCTCGGGGCAAGGGTTTTAAGTTATACCCTGGGGGCATATAAGGTTTTTATAGAAGGCGATGTCATAGAAAATTCAAAAAAGGCTCAGTAGATTGGAAATTCAAAGGCCTAGAGCCCTTTTTTAATAGTTGAAAGTGATTGGAGGGCAACTGTCCCCCCCCCCATGCCCATCATTCCCCAAAACACATCCAATCAAAATTTTGATATAGCCATTTTGTTCAGCGTATTTGATTTCCAGATAGAAAATATGTTTTTGAGGATGAGATTCCCCCAGAACACTCGGGGCAAGGGTTTTAAGCTATGCCCTGGGGGCATGTAAGGTTTTTATAGAAGGCAATGTCATTGATACTTCAAAAAAGGCTCATTAGATTGGAAATTCAAAGGGCTAGTGCCCTTTTTAATAGTCGAAAGTGATTGGAGGGCAACTTGCCCCCCCCCACTCCCATCATTCCCCCAAACACATCCAATCAAAAGTTTGAAATAGCCATTTTGTTCAGCGTAGTTGATTTCCAGATAGAAAATACCTTTTTGAGGAGGACACTCTCCCAAAACCCTCGGGGCAAGGGTTTTAAGTTATGCCCTGGGGTCTTATAAGGTTTTTTTAGAAGGCGTTGTCGTAGAAACTTCAAAACAGGCTCATTCAATTGGAAATTCAAAGGGATAGTGCCCTTTTTAATAGTTGAAAGTGATCGGAGGGAACTAGCCCCCCCCCCCGCGCATCATTCCACCAAACACATACAATCAAAATTTTGAGATAGCCATTTCGTTCAGCGTAGTTGATTTCCAGATAGAAAATATATTTTTAAGGAGGACACTCCCCCACAACCCTCGGGGCAAAGGGTTGTAAGCTATGTCCTGGGGGCATATAAGGATTTTGAGGAGGAGACTCCCCCACAACCCTCGGGGCAAGGGTTGTAAGCTATGTCCTGGGGGCATATAAGGTTTTTATAGAAGGCGTTGTCATAAAACCTTCAAAAAAGGCTGATTTGGTTGGAAATTCAAAGGGCTAGTGCCCTTTTTAATAGTTGAAAGTGATTGGACGGTAAATAACCCCCCTCTCACGCCCACCTTTTCCCCAAAACACATCCAACCAAGACTTTCAGATAACCGTTTTATTCAACGTAGTTTAAAGTTCTGGAAATTAGGTCTTTGAGGATGACAACCCCTCACAGCCCTCAGAACAAGGATTGTAAGTTATGCCCTGGGTTATATTAAGTTTTTATAGAAAGCGTTGTCGTAGAAACTTCAAAAAGGGCTCATTCGATTATAAATTGAAATGGCTTGTGCCCTGTTTATTAGTCGAAAGTAATTGGAAGGCAACTAACACCCATTCCACGCCCACCTATTCCCCAAAGACATCCAATAAAAATTTTGAGATAGCCAATTGTTCCACGCAGTTAAAGTTCAGGAAATTATACCTTTGAGCAGGACACTCCCCTCACAGTCTTCAGTGCAAGGGTTATAAGTTATGCCCTGGGGGCATACAAGATTTTTATTGAAATCTTTGTCGTAGAAACTTGAAAAAGGGCTCATTCGATTGGAAATTCAAAGTTCTATTGCCCTTTTTAATAGTCGAAAGTGATTTGAGGGCAACTAGCCCCCCTCTCTCGCCCACCTTTTCCTCAAACACATCCAATCAAAATTTTTAGATAGCAATTATGTTCAGTGTTCTGGATTTCCAGATAGAAATAATTTTTTGAGGAGGACACTCCCCCATAGCCCTCAGGGCAAGGGTTGTAAGTTATGCCCTGGGGGCATATAAGGTTTTTACTGTACGTGTCATCGTAGAAACTTGAAAAAAGGCTCATTCGATTGGAAATTGAAATGGCTAGTGCCCTTTTTAATAGTCAAATGTGAGGCAACTAACACCCCTTCCACGCCCACCATTTCCCCAAACTTATCCAATCAAAATTTTTAGATAGTCATTTTGTTCCACGCAGTTTAAAGTTCAGGAAATTATACCTTTGAGCAGGACACTCCCCTCATAGTCTTCAGGGCAAGGGTTATAAGTTATGCCCTGGGGGCATATAAGGTTTTTATTGAAATGCCTGTCGTAGAAACTTGAAAAAGTGCTCATTCGATTGAAAATTCAAAGGGCTAGTGCCCTTTTTAATAGTCGAAAGTGATTTGAGGGCAACTAAACCCCCTCTCACGCCCACCTTTTCCCCAAACACATCCAATCAAAATTTTTAGATAGCCATTTTGTTCAACGTATTCGAAAGTTCTTAAAATTATGTCTTTCAGGATGATAACCCCTTCAGATCTTTCACTACAAGGGTTGCAAGTTATGCCCTGAGGGCATATAAGGCTTATATAGAAAGTTGTTGTAGAAATTTCAAAAGGGGCTCATTTGATTGGAAATTGAAATTGCCATTTTTAATAGTCGAAAGTGAGTGGAGAGTAATTACCCCCCCCCCTCTTACATTCTCCATTTCCCCAAACACATTCAATCGAATTTTAGAGATAGCCATTTTGTTCAACGTAGTTGAGAGTTCTGGAAATTATGTATTTAAGGATTACAAACCCCCCAGAATCCCTAGGGCGAAGGTTGTAAGTTATGCTCTGGGGGCATATAAGGTTTTTAATGATAGAGACTCTATGATAAAACTTCAAAAGGGGCTCATTCAATTGAAAATTGAGAGGGCTATTGCCCTTTTTAATAGTTGAAAGTGATTGGACGGTAACTAACCCCTCTCTCACACCCACCATTCCCCCAAACACATCCAATCAAAATTTTCAGATAGTCATTTTGTTCAACGTAGTAGAAAGTTCTGGAAATTAGGTCTCTAAGGATGACAACCCCCTCCCCCCTACCAGCCCTCAGGGCGAGGGTTATAAGTTATCCCCTGGCGGCATATAAGGTTTTAATTGAAAGTGTTGTTCCGAACACTGAAGTGGATTCTTTTCAACTAACATCAAAATCTGGAGTATGGCATGGCTACCCCTTCCGCTCCCCGAGCTTACAGCCCCAGGCTGATATTATGGTCTGGGTAAGGGCTGGTGTAGTTTTAAAGTCTAGCCAGTCCAGCATTAAAGATTTAGTACTGTTGATTTATTATAAGAACCATGAAACAACTAGCCCAGTAATTCATAGCTGCTACTTTTTATTCAATATTCTGGCAATGATTTTTTAAGACCTGAATATTAGGATCTAATCACTTTTCTCTTTTAAAATTACTAGTTAATAAACTTCTATAAGAAAGGTGATAAGAGTGAGTGTGGTAATAAGTTGCTTATCTTAGGAACAAGTGAAGGTAAAGCGGTGATGCTGGGTAGCGAGAAGATCGATCATGTGGACACCTAGCTAGGTAGTATCAAACAGTTCATAGAAACGAACTGTAAGTAAGAAGCACCTCAGCCCAATGGTAAACAAAAACTCTAAAAATTGGAACTTTGACAGTAATAAATACATAAAAAAAATGGTTTTTATGCTGATTCGAAACATTTAAAATTAAATATTACCCATCAAAACTTATGAGCCAGAGAAAATTTGCCTGATTTTTAAAAAGGTTTTGATTTTTCAAACCCCATAAAGGTCAAGCAATCTAAATGAAAATTACACTTTCATTTCAGGGTATCAGAGAGCCCTAATGTAGGGATTTTGAGCACCTATCTTCAAAAATATGGAACTTTATATTTTTTGCCAGACGAAAGGTAACGGATGCATGTTTATTTTTTATTTTTATTTTTTTCCCAGATGTGATCGTGCTGAACCAAAGATCGTAGGACATCCTTAGAGGGCTCGTTTGAATTTAAATCAAAAGTTCAAGTGGCTGTTTTTGTTACCAAGAATACTGGCAACCAACACTCCTCCCACTTCTCTTTTTTCCCCAAAGACACCTGATCAAAATTTTGAGACGGCCATTTGATCCAGCATAGCTGAAATGTGCAATAAGTATGCCTTGGGGATGTCATGATTCATGATCCCTGGGAAAAGTATGTAAGTTACGCAATTTGCTCATTGTTCAAACATAGTTTTTGTTAGTGTGAAACAAAAAACTTTTTTTTTTGGGGGGGGGGGATTTCTGGGGGAATTTTCCTCGGGAAGAATATCCTCTGGGAGGAAGGTCTTGGGGAGAGTTTTTCAGGGAAAATGTTTCACGGGAGGGAAGAGAGAAGTATATTCTCTGGTACTATTAGAAAAAAATTCAGAAATTAAATGAAAAAAACAAGTTTTTTTCAACCGAAAGCAAGGAGCAACATTAAAACCTAAAACCAACAGAAATTATTCTGTATATGAAGATGGCTGTCTCTTCCTCAACCCATGTTATTTACGCTAAAGTTTGACTTTCGTCACAATTTTTTAAGAAAGAATGCTCAAAAATGAGGGTCGTTGAATTTGAATGATAAATATTTTTAAAGAACTTTAAGGCTTTAGCATAAAGATCGGAGGTCGAGGAAGGGGCAGCCAACTCAAATACGGAATAATTTTTGTTCTATTTAGATCTAATTCTGATCATTACTTTCATTTGAAAAAAACTTTTTTTATTTAATCAAAAAGTAATCTAAACTCTAAAAATGAAATGTTGATATCAATAGACACATCAAAGAATCGGCTTATTATTTTGGTTTCAAATACATAAGATTCATCAAGTTTAGTGTTACCCATCAAAAGCTACAAGCCTGATAATATTTGAATGATATTAGGTAAAAGAAGAGAAACACCTAAAAGTCGAAAGATCTTAATGAAAATCACATCTTCAGATTCAGCGTATCAAAGAACCCTACTGTAGAAGTTTTAAGCTCCTATATGCAAAAATGTAGAATTTTACATTTTTTTGCCAGAAGAAAGATCGCGGATGCATGTTTATTTTTTTAGTTTTTTTTTTCGTGCCGTGCTAATTGTACGCGTACCAAGCTCATAGTCTTAGAAGATCGGAAGAGAGTGCATTCGAATGCAAATTAGAAGTTCTAGTGCCCTTTTTAAGTGACCTGGAAGATTGGAGGGCAACTAACTTCCTTCCCCCGCCCTCTTTTCCTCGAAGTCGTTCAATCAAAATTGTGATATAGTCCAGCATAATTGAAAGATCCTGTAACTATGCCCCTAGGGTATGACCTCCCATAGCCCGTTGGGAAAGGCCTTCAAGTTATGAAATTTGCGCATTGTTTGCGGATAGTTTTTGCTATCGGGAAGTATAAAGACATTTTTTGGGGGGAAGGGAAAATTTTGGGCTTGGTATGGGTTTTCATGGGTAGTATATTCTGTAGGGAGGAAAATTTTTCGGGGTGAACTTTCTGGAGGCTTTTTACACTGGAGAGATTTGCAGAATTCCTGTTCGTAATTTTCTTTATTTGTCTTTCTTTCTCTTTACCAGCTCAATTTTGCATGTGGAGACGTTCCAGGAAATGGTCCAAGGGAAATTTTCAGCGGGTTCTGATTTTCAGGAAAAAATTCCACGGAAGGAGGATTTCTGGAGTGATCGAGAAAACGATTAGAAGTTAAAGTCTTTTTTAAATGAAAGTATCTTAAGGATAATTTTTAGGCTGAATTGCCTGCAAGAAATTTTACGAGGGAGAGGAGGATTTTCAGTGATGATGGAATTATCCCGAGGAAATTTTACGGGGAGCGAGTGTATTTTATGTCGAAAGAAATTTCCCTGGAGGAGTTTATCGTGAGGGGAGGGACTTTTTCATAGAGGGTGAGCCAGACTTAACGGCATTATTTGAAAAATGATAGAAATTAAATAAAAAAATAATCAGTTTTTTTTTAACTGAACGTAAGGAGCAACATTAAAAGTCAAAACGAAAAGATATTTTTCATTATATGAAGGAGTTGTCCCTTACTCAATATCTTGCTCTTTACGCTAAAGTTTGTTTGTTTGTCCCAATTTTTTAAGTACAACTCCTGAAACACAAGTCCTGTTCAATTTGAATAAGAAACTTTCATAAAAGTGTTAAAAACTTTAGCGTGAAGAGCAAGATGCTGAGGAGTGGGTAACCTCCTCCTATACGGAATAATTTCTGTTCGTCTTAGGCGTTAATGTTGCTCCTCACTTTTAGTTGAAAAAACTTGTTTTTCTGTTTAATCATTAGTAAAGATGGTGGAGGCAGTGAAGATGTCAAAATTACAATAGCTAAGGCCCATTGTGGTTTTTCACAGCTGAAAAAGGTTTGGAAGTATAGGAAGATAAGTCTGTAACCCAAGATTGGAATGTTAGAAGCTACATTGATGTCAAAGATCAAGCATGGTTCTGACACGTTAGCACTCCGAAAGACGGAGGAGGATTTGTTAGATGTTTTCCGGTGGAATCGTCTATGAATTCTCTTGGGCACACGTCTTACTGACTGTCTCTCAAACTATAAACTGTTGAAAGATGTTATTCTATACCGGTCTCTAGGGATACAATGAAAGGAAGGTTGAGATGCCCAGGACACGAAATACGGCTAAAGAATGAAATATTTCCAAAGATAGTCTATTTTGGGCAACCACCCAGGGCCAAATGAAAAGCATGTCGTTCTTAAATAGGGGGGAGGAGGTAATAAGGAAGGGTTTGAAAGAAATCGGAAATTATTGGGAGGTCGTAAAGGTGGAGGTTTTGAATGGATTGAGATGGAAGAAGAGCATGCGCAGAAGTGTTGGCTTCAGGTGGCTAGGTGCTGCAGTAACTTGTTAGTAGTTGGACTAGTTGTTACTTCAGTAAATATATCGTCATTTATCTTAATAAATGTCAAGCACTTCAAACCGAAGAAAGCCTTTAGATTCTGAAGAGTTAGGTTTGCCCAATAAATATGTCTCTTGGGCTGACATAAACCCCACAGACCTAGGGAAAGGGTTGTAGTTAATATAATTCGCCCATTGTTTTTATATAGTATTTGTTACTGGAAAATAAGGGAATTTTTCAGGGGAGAATCTTCTACGAGGATTTTTTTTGTAAGGAGAATACTTTCCGGTGTAATTTACACGGTAGGAATTTTACGGATTTCATTTATGAAATTCACTTTATTTGTCTTACTTTATCTTTGGGCGTACAATTTTACATGTTGAGAGACAATTCCAGGGGCATTGACAAGGAGAAATTTCAGTGAGGAGTGAATTCTCTGAATAATTTTCCATAGCCAAATATGGGTAATGTCCACAAGAGTGCTGATGGGTGATACCTCCTTTCTCTTCTTATTATAGAAAAACTTTTCAGACATTAATTTTACTGCTTTATTGAACTAAACTGATTTGCTTCAAAATACAGTGATGTATAAGTGCGTATCATCTATTATGAAGGTGGGGTACTGGGTCATTGTGTTGGTGTTTGATGGGGGGAAGGTTGGATGCCTAAAAGAGTATATTCTAATGGCCAAATTTTCTAAGCCTCATTGTGCCTTTTGATAAATAAAAAGCGAGTTTTAGGGAATTGTTGTCTAATCCCTACTGATTCCTGTAGATATTTTGGTTCTACGACCTTATTATTGGTGCTGGAAATTTACAGCAGTCAGGGAATTGTCTGGGGAGAAATTTTCCTTAAGGAAGTCTTCTCAGAGAACTTTCCACAAGGGGGTAATTTTGCGGTAAAAACTTTCCAGGGAGGGGAGATTTCCAGCATGATTGAAAAACAATCAGATAATAAAAAAAAATAAAATAAAAGTAAGGAGAATTTTCCAAAAGGAACTTCCCAGAGTGAATTTTCCTGAGGGAGGGAGTTATACTTGGCAAGATTTTTTGATGAGTGAAATTTCCATGGGAGAAATTTTTGTGCGGGAAGGGTGATTTTCCTCAGAAAATTTTCCTTGGGGGGAGGGAATTTCTCGGTAGAATTTGATATTAAATAAATAGAATTAAATAAAAATTATTAAATATCAAGCAAAAAGATACATTTTTTACACTGAAATTAGGGAGCAATATCAAATCTTAAAAATAGAAAAATTTGCTCAGGATGTGAGGGAGACTGCTTCCCCCTTTCCCCCCTTGATCGTTATGATAAAGTTTATCAGTGCTTAAGAAAAAACACCTTCTTATATCAAGTCATCGGTCCTTGTGTTTCAGCTGTCGTTCTTGAAGAACTGGGAAAAAAAGTTCCCTTAACATACAGAATAATTACGGTTGTTTAATTTTTTAATGCTGTTCCTAATTACAGCTGAAAAACCTAATTCTTTTTTGTTACTTAATCATTAATAAAGTTGGACCTAATTTTGGAAAAATATAATGTATCGTAAGTTTTGATATTTTAAAAGTTTCAAAATCCAAATTGAAGTCAAATTTTTAACCAAGGAAATTTTTTTTCTATGTCTCAAAGCAAATTAGTTTAGGATAATATTTGATGTACAATACTTTCAGTTTATATGTTCTATTCTTGGCGTCACATAGTAAAAATAGAGGAGACTGAGCAGGACATATTCTTTGCACGAAGGTCTCTGGCTATGGGAGTTGGAGCAAGTAGCTTTTTATGCAACACATGTGTCTTAATACAAATAATATATAATCTTTCTTTTAAGTCCAGGATTCCTGATGTATCACCTCTTACCCTTCCTTGGGGCATCTCCATGGGGCACAATTGCTTGAATTATAGTTACACTATCTCCTATTACTCCTTGAGGAATTTAGAGCTATTGCGTATTGATTTAATGAATCATAGAAGATAGATTAGATACGTATCCTTTATCGATTCTTCCTTGTCATTGTATTTCTTCATGTTTTTGAAAATACCATTTCATAAAAAGCTTAATGGTATTAGGTATTTTCAATATTAACAGCATCGGTTGAAACACGTAGTCAGAAAAAAAAATGTTTAAATAGTAAAATATTCAGATTGTTCTTAAAATTTAAACATAAATAGATAAATTTACTACAAGCCAGAAAAGGCCATTCAACACAGGACTAAAAAATTCCCATTGCAATTAACATAAATCTGCTCTCCCCTCTGGAAAAAAAACAACAACAACAACAACAAAACACGAATTCAAATTGTTCTCGCTTCCTTACCACATCAATATCCTGCATACAATAAACCTATAAACTCAGTAAAACACAGTATTCTATAATACACATCACAAAAAATAACATAAATAGTAATCACCTCTTCCCCCCTCCCCAAAAAAAGAAGACGCAAACAGAAAAAAAATACATTAAATACTTTTAAAAAACGAGTTAACAATATTTAACTACGTTCAAAGTAAAATATAAAACTTTTAAGTAACAAGAAATCTTACATAAGTGCCCAAAAGTATATGTGCTCTATCCTAGGAATCTAAAAGTCTACTTGTTATTCATTTTGGCCCTTTGTCCAGAAGTTTTTCAAAATTCTATCCTAGTTTTCATGTGCACTATTCCTATGACGGAAGATAGAATAATGTAAAAACAATGATATATTGATATTATCTTCCAGGGAATGGTATCGTTGCAGGGCTGCTAGTCTTTGGAATTTGGGGTTTCAGTCTTAGGCTGGGGAAGTCAGAATAAGTACAGTTTACTATATGAAATACTGTGAGGTTAGGCCTAGGAAGTAAAATGCTAGTGCATCAACTAGTAGAACTATATAGAAACAGCTGTACGTAAAGACCCGGCAGTATGACCCAACCTAGAGGAGGGGGATAATTTAGCAGTTCTTAGAAATTGAAATTGGAGAATTACAAAATCCCCTGTGAATGTTAACATTCACACATACAGATAGTGATATTCACCCAAGGATGTTCATGATGAAGATTGATGAATGATCGATGTTCATGATGAAGATTGATTTCACTGATGAATCAGTGAAAGGTGACAATTTCTAGACTTCGGTCTTTCAGTGCAACATATACATGTTAAAGATTAAGCTAAAAATTTCACTGAGGGTTTACTTTATTATTATCTGATTTCTTTGGAGGTTTTAAATAAGCAAACCGTAGCATATTTGTTAAATCTACAATGGTTTCCCTGTATCGTTTCAGTCTTGTGTCTACCGAAAAGCCAGGAAAATATTTTGATCCCTAATAGCTCAGGCGAAAGAATTGAACTCAAACAATAGAATAAAACCTACTTGTTAGTCATTTGAGCCCTTTGTCCAGCCATTTTCCAAATTTCTGTTCCAATCTTCATATAAGTCATCCCCATGATGTAAGATGGAATAATGAGTAAAAGAAAAAGGTGAAAGATGGATATTACCCGCCATGTAATAGTGTTGTCGTAGTCTCTTGTGCACCAGAAAGCTGGAAACCGGACGCCAACTTCTTTGATAACCTAAGAAGTAATAAAAATTAATGTATTTCAACCTTCTGTGCGGAAGATTAGTGCACGTAGAGACGCATAAAAACGTAAACAAATAGACTAGCAAATAAAAGTTACAAGAAAAATACCATTTCAAGTACGTAGACAATATACTTAAACTGCACAGTTAAGCAGAAAGTCGATAATGATCTTGCGACGCTTACGGAATCTGTCCACAAACTGGTCAACTTTTGGAAAAACATCAATAGCAGCATTTATTGGAAATGTACAGGTTACCAGTCTAAAGCGGCAGTGGGAGAAAATATTTCCAAACGTGAAAGAATATAAATGACATTTTCTTCTGTTGTGTAAATAAATTCCATTGTGGGCCGAAAAGAAGAATCAAGGGGCGAAAAAACGTTCTGAATTCTACCTAAGATTATCCTGTGAAACTCGCTTTTTACTCAGGACGTGGCTGGTTCACTTTTCTCAGGTAAAGAGAGCAATTTTCTCAGCGATTTTTTCAGAAACTAAATAAATACCATTATGTCCTGTTGAGAGTCTTTAACCTTTCAAAACCCAAGTTCAAATATATGCCACTTAAGCCCAACGGGGTGGGGTACAACTGTACCACATTTGTTTTTCACAGTTCTTAGGCTAAATACCCCGTTTGAAAGCTAAATTTTTTTTAATATGTCTGCTATCTAAATGCTGATACACCTTTTACAGTTTTGTCTCTATCTCTCTGTGTTCTGTCTATCTTTCTGTGTTCTGCCAAATTCTGTATTTGCAGTGCTTCCGCTGCACTATATGTACGATTTTTATTCATTGCTAATCTGAAAATAAAAAAGTAAAGGATAGAGTAAAAGAGTAAAATGGAGGAGTTATATTCCATGGACCTGCCGTTAGGCAGTACACTGAGAGAGAGAGAGAGAGAGAGAGAGAGAGAGAGAGAGAGAGAGAGAGAGAGAGAGAGAGAGAGAGAGAGAGAGAGAGAGAGAGAGAGATAGAGAGAGAGAGAGAGAGAGAGAGAGAGAGAGAGAGAGAGAGAGACAGACACAGAGAGAGAGAGACAGAGAGAGACAGAGAGAGACAGAGAGAGAGAGAGAGAGATGACGCCCCTGACATCGCCTTCGGGTGAGGAACTTGACATTAAATCCTCATTGATTGATTGATATAGTGTAAATAACTAAATACGCACTAAATAGAGCCTACATGTAAACGACTAGGTTAGTTCCGTCGATATAATTGTCTTCCGCTGTCTACTGCTAGAAACCAAGTGACATGCCAGCGAGAGCACGAGGGCCCACAGTTGTAGGCCTCTAGGCTAGCGGCTTGACTATAGCTGCGACCTTCTAAGCAAACTGCTGTCCAAAAGGGTCTTGATTATCTTAGTTTATGGGCAACTGTCAACAACAGGGAATTCTCTCCTGCTAAGTCAGCAGTTCTTCTCTTCACAAAGACAAAGATTCATTCAACGCCAAGGCTTTCAATCAATGGCATCTCTGTCCCAGCAATTGAAAAGTTCTGCTACCTTGGGGTGATTTTTGACACTTCACTCTCATGGACTCACCATGTGAATTATTTTATTGGAAACTTCAAGAGCAGAGCCAACTTTGTCAATGCTATTTGCTTATCTAAGAGAGGAACCCCTTTCTCTGTTGCCATCCAGCTTGTGAGAGCAGTTGTAATAAGCAAGCTGGATTCTGGCTGCCTCCTGTACCGAGAAGCACCTGTCCAACTCCTGAAAAAAACTGGATACAGCCCTGCATTATATACTGATGAAAATTCTTGGATGCCTAAAATCAACCCCCCTACCTGGAATATACTGTGGACTAGGACTCACAACATTAGAAACTAGAATGAAGAAATTAGAAGCACAATCTTTTACACGGAAGATGTTGATCCTAAATGACATTATCTACAAAGAACTTATTGAAACATATGGTCAGAACCAAAGATTCCAACCAAAATCAACTCCACCATACTGTCGAATTGTGAAACACATCTCTGAAACGCATGCTCCTATCCCAACTCCTGATGTCATTGATGAGATAGGTTCAGCTTCTAGTACAGGTATAAGGCCAAATATAACACTACCCCCATTCTCAAAGGGTAGTCCAGAGGAACCACCAGAGATGGCAAGAGCTAGGTGGCATGAATGGGTAGACCAGTGGACACAGACTGGACATACAATGGTATTCACTGATGGATCATGCTTTGCCAATGGGGGTGGGGCTGCAGTTGTGGTCCTTGGGCTAAGTCATGCACTGTCTTTTAAATTAACAGAAAGGTGTCAATCTTTTCGCTTGAGTTGTATGCACTATTGAAAGCGTTTGAATTTATTGCAAGTGTTTTGCCAGTTGGTAAATATTGGATATGTAGTGACTCACTTTCAGTACTGAATTATTTAATGTATGGTCATGGGCGAGCAAGAAAATCAGTGCTGCTTTTAGAAAAGATACTGCTAAAACTGATTACCGCCCAGTATGCGATTGTAGCAACATGGGCACCAGCCAGTGCTTCCACTTTGTCGGATTTTTCCGACATTGTCGGATTTTCGGCCCTCTTGTCGGACAAAAAAACATCGTGTCGGACTTCGGAATTTTGTCGGATTTTTAGTAAAAAACGGATATTTTCGGATTTTTGTATTTTTCTAGACTACTGGAGTCTCCAACTCCAATAAAAAAGGATTTTCAAACTAGTAAAATTAGAAGGCCAATTCTGTTAGGGATTTTTAGAAAGTCATTAGTGTTAGCGGCGACAGTTTGACAAGGCACAATTTTTGAAAATTTACACATGCTGTGCTCCAATCTGCTCTGATATTTCTGTTAATTTCAAGATCTGAGGAAAGTTAAGGTGAGACTTTTTTCCAATGCCAGTATAAGATTAGAAAGTCTATTGCCAACATAGTAGCCTACAGTAGAGCTAGGCCACCATGGTTTAGTGACACCATGTGCTTCACAGGTTCAGAATGTTTTAAAATCTCAAAATAGCCTGCTCAAAAGAAAAATGCAAGTTGGGTCTGGGTCTAGGTATGTAGATCGGTAAAAGACTGGTAATTCTGGCAATCTTCTTGAAGTCAAGTTTAATTCTAACAGAGAAATTATCCACAATTTTTCCAGAACTGATCTGCAAAGCACACTTGAACCATCATAGCTATCCTGATCAGCACTGTGGCCACTCAGGACAGAATAAATGGATTCTGCACCAAGCAGGATAGCCTACAAGTACCCTGCATGGGCTGCATGTGTCTGGAACCGGGGTATGGAAGGAGAAAAAAAGAGTTTCTCTGAGCAGTAGGCTATAGCTAACCAGTCAGGAACTCTACTATTTTGTGATCATCAGCCAGCCCAGGCAACTTCCTCTAATGACAGAATCTGTCTCAGTAAATTTCTACCAAAAAATATTATTGACTTACGCATAAAGTGAATATACCACTCGATGCCTTTTTTTTATGCTGATTACGAATATAGTAATCATTTCTATCGGAAATGAATTTCAGCCCCCCCCCCTATATATGCCAATTCAGGGTATATAGTTCTACAACCTAACCTAACCCTGAATTGGCATATATAGGGGGGGCTGAAATTCATTTCCGATAGAAATGATTATTATATTCGTAATCAGCATAAAAAAGGCATCGAATGGTGTATTCACTTTATTCCTAACTCAATAATCTGATTTGGTAGAAATTTACCTCTGTCTCTTGTCAGTAATGCCCAAAGTGAAATTATTCCCAAGCACAGATAACTTCCACTTAGGAGAAAAATTGGTAGATCTTCTTCTGAGTGGAAATTAGCTATCTCGGGACTGTATCTCGTTTTGGGCATTCACTAAGCAGTAGCATATCCACTTATCAGGCAAAGTTAGCTCTATTGCGCGATAGTCTCAAAAGAGTAGAGTTCCTGACTGACTATAACTAGGGTATCCTGCAAGGAAGGTTTAAAAGGTCAAGAGGGTTTCAATTTCCTTTAAGGCTACTCTGACTATCGTACATTCACATTCGTTTTTTCTTTTCTTTTTTTTACTATTGAGATCAAGAAAGCTACAATTATTCAGTCAAACTGTATTGAAAAAAGCAAACTTGTCATCTAAGAGATTAATTAAATATCATCTACACAAATATTCAATGTGCTTCACAGGTTCATCTTTTGCTAATATCTCTGTTAAAATGAAATTCTGATTTAAGAAGACCAGCTTTCAACAGTGAAGAGACAGTGAATTTCTTACTTTTTGAAGTAAAGCATACTTTATAGATCCTGTGCTGTAATTAAAAAAAAACAGTTTTTTAAACTGAAAGTAAGGAACGACGTTAAAACTTAAAACGAACAGAAATTATTGCGTATATGAAAGGGGCTGTCCCCTCCTCAATGCCTCGCTCTTTATGCTAAATTTTTTTATTGTATAAAAAAATAAGAGTTGTGAGAAAGTCAAACTTTAGCGTAAAGAGCAAGGCGTTGAGGAGGGGACAGCCCCTTTCATATACGGAATAATTTCTGTTCGCTTTAAGTTTCAACGTCGTTCCTTACTTTCAGTTTGAAAAACGTGTTTTTTTTAATTTAATTTCTGATCGTTTTTTAAACAATATACCCAAAGAAATTATTCCGTTTATGAAAGGGGCTGTCCCCTCCTCAACGCCTCGCTCTTTACGCGAAGGTTTTTTATTGTTTAAAAAAATAGAGTTGTGAGAAAGTCAAACTTTAGCGTAAAGAGTGAGGCGTTGAGGAGGGGACAGCCCCTTTCATATACGCAATAATTTCTGTTCGTTTTAAATTTTGACGTCGTTCCTACTTTCAGTTAAAAAAACTTGTTTTTTTATTTAATTTTTGAACGTTTTTGAATTAATGCAGGTTTTGATATTGGCTCACCGTACATGAATAATTAAAACAAAATTTGTATACTAATTTTACTTCTATTTGGTTAAGTGGCTTTCTCGAAACTTGTTTAATTTAGTTACGAACGTTTTTATTAGTAATAAATATACGTAACTTACGAATTAACTTATGTAATGAACTTCTATATTCATAGATTTTTAATACGTATATTAGGGGGTTCGTCCCCTAGTCAATACCTTGCTCTTTAAGCTAAAGTTCAAATTTTGTACCAATTCTTTTAAAAATGACCCCTTAATCACAAAGGCCTTTAATTAGAATAAATAGCTCTTATGAAAGTACTAAAAAATCTTTGGCTTAAAGAGCGAGGTATTGACTAAGGGGTGAACCCAATCATATACGTAATACTTTCTGTTCGTTTTAAGTTTTGATGTTGCTCCTTACTTTCAGTTGAAAACTTTTTTTTTATTTAATTTCTGATCTTTTTCTTTAATAATGATGGGAAATCCGGCATCCCCTTCATAGCACTGTCCCTTCCCCCATGAAAACCTCCTTCATGGAAATATCCTCCCATATAACGCCCCCCCCCCAATAATGTGGAGAAAAAATATTATACATCCCATGCCCTTTGACTATCCAGATATGGACCCTTCTGCCCCCCCCCCCCCCACCCCCAATAAAAATTCTGGAGATTTGCTCCTGGGCTTGAGCAGTCTTCATAAACAATTGTGACAAAAAGTGATCTTTAGTGTAAAAAGCGAGGGTGGAGGAAGGGGTATCCCCCTAATATACGGGATAATTCCTGTTCGTTTTAAGTTTTAATGTTGCTAATTAGTTTCAGTTGAGTTGCTTTTTTTATATTTAGTTTCTGACCGTTTTTAAAATCTTGCCAGAAAATACCCTCTTCCTTGTAAAATTTATTCTGAGAAATTCTCCCCAGAAATTTCCCTCCTGACAAAAATTCTGTTCGTGGAACCCCCCCCCCTTCAAAAAATGCCGTATATGTCCTGATAATAAATACTATATTTCAGCAAGGGGCAAATTGTGTAGCTTACAGTCTTTATCCCATGGGGTATTGGGGTATTTTTTATCTCCTAAGGCATTGTTATTTGACCTTTCAACTATGCTGATTTAAATGGCTATCTCAAGCTTTTGATTGGGTGTCTTTGGGGAAAAATGGGCATGAATGGGGGTTATTTGACCTTCGATCTTTTTGGTAACTTAAAAAGGGCACTAGAGCTTTTCATTTCCGTTCCAACGAGGCCTCCCACGATATTCTAGGACCACTGGGTCGATGCGATCACCCCTGGGAAAAAAAAAACAAAAAAAAACAAATAAACACGCATCCGTGATCGTTCTTCTGACAAAAAATGCAAAATTCCACATTTTTGTAGAAAGGTGCTTGAAACCTCAACAGTAGGGTTATCTTATACGCTGAATATGATGGTGTGATTTTCATTAAGGTTCTTTAACTTTTAGGGGGTCTTTCTCCCTTTTTTCGAAAATCAGCCAAATTTTCTCAGGCACGTAACTTTTGATTGGTAAGGCTAAACTTGATGAAACTTATATATTTAAAATCAGCATAAAAATCTGATTCTTTTGATTTATCTATTGGTATCAAAGTTCCGTTTTTTTAGAGTTTCGGTTACTATTGAGCCGGGTCGCTCCTTACTTACAGTTCGTTACCACGAACTGTTTGATACACTTATTACATTTTACTTATCAAGTCTTGTTGCAGGAAGTACCATCGTGCCGGATAGCTCGTCATCTTCTGAAACTGACATTGAATATCTTAGTGGGGAAGAAAGGCGGAAAAGAAAGGGAGAAGAAAAAAGATCCTTCCCAAGAAAGAAGGCTCAGAGGAAAAAAGCCAAATTCAGACACAGCTGGCTGAACGTCCTTGAATTTGAAGGGTGGCATGCAAAGGACAAGTCTTCTCATGAAAAGGATTTCTGTTCACATCGTAGTTAGTCCTTGTGTTGTGGTAAATCCGAACTCCGAAAACAAGCAAAGATTGCGAAGCACAGTGAAAGTGTAGGGAAATTAGAGGCTTCAAGAAAACTCACTACAAGGATTAATCGTGTCCTTACCACAGACAAAAACGAAGAAGAAAGCCTAAAGGCCAAGTTGGCTGCTTTCATTGTCGAAAACAATCTGCCTTTATCATTTGTAGAAACTCTTGTACCTTTTCTGAAAACTTTACCACACAAGGCTGTTGTTGAAAAAATTAGGCTGTGCAAGCAAAATGTGACAAATGTGATCAGACAGACATTAGGACCGCACTACAATGAAGTTCTGTGTGATCAGTTGAGATTGACGCCTTTTTCTCTCATTATTGATGAGACAACTGATGTGGCAGTAAAAAAACAACTTGCAAGTGCAGTTTTATTCTGCAAGAAGGATTTTGACGTAGGAGTCGACCTTGTAGATATGGTTGAGTGTTTCGAAGGGAAGGCGGAAACTATTTTCAATCTGATGTGCAAAGTTCTTGAAGATAAAAAGATACCTACGGAGAACTGGGCTGGGTTCTGTGCAGACACTTGCAATACTATGTTTGGGTGTGAGAACTCCGTTGTCAGCAGAATCAAAGAAAAATTCCCATCTGTGATGTGTGTCAAGTGCAGCAGCCATTCCATTCATTTGGTGGCTTCTCATGCTTCCAAAAAATTGCCGAAGCAACTGGAAGATCTATGTCGGACTGTATACAGTCACTTCAACATGAGTGCCAAAAGGCGCTCTGAGTTTGAACTCCATCAGCTATTTACTGACACCCCAGTCCTGAATGTTCTTGCTCCAGGTCAGACACGTTGGCTATCACTTCGGATGTGCGTTCAGCGACTATTACAGAATTGGGATGCACTTTGTAGCTACTTTCAGTTATTAGTAAATGAAGATCCCACTCACGCAAACGACAGGGCATGGCAAGCCCTAAAGAATCCACTGCTTCGGATTCAGTTTGAATTCCAGCTCTATGTACTGGAGCTGTTTACAGATCTCAATATGCTTTTCCAAAGTGAAAAACCGTTGTTCCACAAAATAAAATTAGAGGTGGAGATACTCTTGAGAAAACTGGCCATGAATTTCATGAAGACCAGCTACGTCAGATCAACCTCGCCTTTGAATCATGACCCCGACAACACAACTGAATACCTTGCAGTGGAAGATGTGTACTTGGGAGTTGCAGCTCACGAGTCTCTTCAGACCTTGCAATCAGACCCGAGTACAAAAGCAGATGAACGTGAAGTTATAGTCATCTATGAATGTGCTCGGAAGTTGTATGCAGAGGCGGTGAAGCAAACCAAGCAGCGATTTTCATTTGAAGATGAACTGTTTAAATTGTGCGGTATACTTGACCCTGAGAAAGCTTTGGATATCGGTGCTGTCACTCTTCTCCAAAAGATCCTTCAGCGGTATAAGGCACCATCGTGGGATGCACGAAAAATTATAGAAGACTAACGGAGTCTACTGATTTTTGATCTTCCAGATGTAACAGATGTCTGGCATTTCTGGCTCCATGGGGCGAAGATACCAAATGGTACACAGAGAGTCCCAAACATATTAGGGATTATGCAGCATCATTTGACCTTGCTGTTTTTGACTACAGTTGAAGGGCGGTTCTTTTCTATGTTGAAAGACGTCAAAACAGATCTTAGGAATTCGATCAAAAGTGCGACCCTTACCTTTATCATGCAGGCAAAGTCTGGCGGTAAAATAAATATAAATGTATCCCGCGACTTAGAGGTCGATGCTCTCCTCTTAAAACGACTCAAGTGTATTAGAGCAAACGCGACGGCAGACGAGTGCGTTCAGTCTAGTGGAACTGCAGATGAATGACGTAAGAGGGTAAGGAGCATAAGTGAATGTTTAAGCTGCAAGTATCTCTCCTAAAAGAAAACAAAATCGAAAACCCTTTTTTGCATTACTTTTCCAATGTTTCGGATGTCTCGACACGGCAAAAATCGCCGGGCTGATCTTGAGAGCGGAAACGAAATACATTTTCTTATGCTTCTACAATCAGGCTTACATCGCTCGTTCGGGCATAGACCTATGGACTTGTGCAATCTACAATGCAGCAGCTGCAGCGTTTTTTGTTTTGTTTATTTTTTCTTCTTTTGAATATGTGAAACTATAGCCAAAGACTGCCATACTTGTTTACATTAATAGTCTGATTTTTGATACCAGTTTTCCAATAAATGAATACTCATGAGTAGCTAAGCATTTTTGAAATCGTCACCGCGTTCGTCACCTTCGTAGAGAGACTGTACTGGACTGGACCATTAGGCCCATAAGGTATAACACTGTCTAAACCGTGGTCAAGATCGTCGCACAGCAGCCCAAGAAGAAGTAGAAGTTGCTCTCGGCCATTTGATCCGATGGAAAAAAAAGGCATAGCAGAAGGTAAAATAGTATGGAAAACAAAATAAACAGGCTTTTTTACGCCCAGAAGAGGGATTTTGGTTCACAATTTCGGTTTTTCGTCGAAATTCCAAGTTCGGTGCAACTTCTTTTTCTTCTTGAAGCGGTTGACGGCGTTTTGAAAACATAGTGTCTTGGCTAATGGTCTACGGCGTCTGAACCGCAAATAGCTGCGTCGTCAGCGCAAGGAATTTCTAGCGCGGCTGCGTGCTAAAAGAAGGGCCAAAAGGATGAAAGTGGGAGTAGTGGTATCAGATCGCGGAACTGAAAGGCGACTCACTGCATCCTTTTCAGGCTAACACAACAGCAAGCTGAAATCACAAAAATAATTTGCAGAAGAAGACGTTTGAGAAACCATTTTTAGCCGTTCTGAAGGTCTAAAAATAGTGTAGAAAATGAGAAGCTTCGTTCTTGAAGTCGGATTTTTGTCATATTTTTCGGTTCGAGTCGGACATTTGTCGGATTTCGAACCACCAAGGTGTCGGAAAAATAGTCGGATTTTCTGTGGTCGGGTGTCGGATTTTTCAGAATTTTCAAAAAGACGGAACAGAAATCTAGTAGGAACAAAGTGGAAGCACTGGCACCAGCACATGTTGGAATTGGGGAAATGAGCAGGTAGATAAGCTGGCAAAATGGGGTGCTAGGTATGGGGAGAGTTTAGTTTGTCAGTATTTAGTGAATGATTTCTTGTGTTATTATGATAAGTCGCTACAGGAGAAGGAGAAAGAGGTTTTTGGTCGAAGGTCTTAGAATTAGATCCTTGATTTGTATGATTATGGTACCCCACCTCCTGATCTATGCCACCCATTCAGACACCTGGCTATCAGTATATTCAGGCTAAGGACAGGCCATGCTCAAATTAGGAGTGTTTTATTATGGAAGTCAGTAGATTCTCCATTATGTAAGGTGTGCGATGTAGAAGAGGATGTTAGGAATATTTTAATATATTGTAAAAAGCATGAGACACAGAGATTGTCACTGAAAAATCTTGCCTAAAGTCTTTTGGTGCATTCACGCTCAGAAGTATTTTGGGCCATGCACAGGCACCACCATGGGCTAGGAAAAAATCTGTGGAATTATTAGGCCATTTTATTGGAGATACTAAGCTACACTTAGTGTTGTAATTTGTATTAATAATTGTATATATTAATATTATTGCACATTATTTTAATATTGTACATGTAAATTAGTGGTATGTATATGTATGAGTATGTGTATTGGCTATATTGCAAGCCAAGCTGAACAGTTCAGATTTCCATATCAGCCAGTTGTGTTTGATTTGTAAATATGGAGGCTCAAATGTGATATCATTAGACGGAGTTGAACATAGCTTGCCATTGGTTTAATGGATTTTGCCTTGAGACTCTTCAAAACCCCTCTCTAGCCACAGTGACAAAAGCGAGATGCCTATTTTATATATTGGACCCTTGGTCATGACAAAACAACAGCTGGACAGCTTAATTTTGACGTGGAATACCTTTCACTCCTAAGTGCTCTGATGAAGTCGAGGAGAGTTGCACAATGGGCAGCCTGCCCAGGAGTACATTGAACAAACAACAACAACCTTCTAAGCCTGTAACCTGAATAGAGTGATAACAAATGAGGAGAATGATGTATGTTTGGACCCTCCTAACTGACAGCGTCTAATACAGTTAAAATATTATATCTGCTCTCACCGGCCTATAAAGACTATAATACGTATTTTCCTATGTCCGCTGGGAGCGGCCTAAGGACCAGTATAGGTTATAACTATATGTAGGCTATCCTGTGTGTAATAATACATAAATAAAATTCCTTAAAGGAATTTTGTTTATCTAAAAAAAAGTACAAAAAGTAACAAAAATTATACCCTGGGGTACAGTTGTACCCCCCCCCCCTTGGGCCATGAAGGGTTAAGGATCAAAGTCAAAAAATGTGTAAGGCCGTAATTGTATAAAGTAAAAATTGTTAGCTTTAAATAACCAAGTATTCTTGAATAGGATGACTGTTTAATTGATTCGATTCAATATTTAAAGAATGTTTTCATTTAGGCTTTTATAACTTAATTTTGGCTCGTTTTTAGTTCTCTTTTGCTCTGAAGGTAAAGAAGCAGATTACATAAATATTGCGAGCAATTTAAGTAAGAGTTATGCAAATCATTAATACTGCGTGTCTTTTACATCCTTCAACTCTTCTTTGTATGTGTCTGGTCTCAAATGTTTATCTGGACAAAGTCTTGAGAAAAAAACAACAAATATTAACCTTGAAACACATGCACACAAGGGAGCGGATGATATATTCCCTCCCGATGTAGTTCCGAAAGTTACCAGAAAATTGAAAATTTTAGCACAGATTAATACTTTTCAAGTATAAACCTCACATCCCTTGAAAAGAAAACACAGTAAACAGGAAACATGTTTGATGTTGTAGATACAGTTCTACAGTTCAGAAAACATGTTTAATATTTTCTGTAGAGCAATTCTTGCATTCTAAAGCAATTTTTGTTTTCAAATAATTAAAAATAAGTCTGTCATTAACTGCAAATGTTCTGTTATTGGTGTTTTTATTTCATGGTACATCGTTGCCTTTGTTATTCAATTTTTACCAGGATTGGCCTACTTTAGTAGAAACGCTCTGATTCCACAGATTCTTGATTTAAACAAAGTTTGAAAGCATTGCTTTCAAGCTTTCCAATATGAAATATCAGAGTCAATACTAGCTAGTTATCATGAATAAACGCTAACTTTGAATCCCAATCACTAAAGTTCTCAAGTATCCATGTCAAGGGATTAAGCCTGTCAATTTTTCAAAGATGGTTAAGCATTTCCAAACTTAACCATATGAAAAGCAAAGTAGCTCTTATTTTATTACCGTTTTTGATTGAGATCAAACAGTATCAAACAGTTCGTGGTAACGAACTGTAAGTAATGAGCAACCCGGCTCAATAGTAACCGAAACTCTCAAAAATGGAAATTTGATACCAATAGATGTATAAAAAGAACTGGATTTTTATGCTGATTCCAAATATATAAGTTTCATTAAGTTAAGTCACACCCATAAAAGGTTACAAGTCTGAGAAAATTCGCCACTTTTTAGAATGCAATAGTGTGTTATGTAACTGCTTTTATTGTTTTGACAGTCTAACATGAACGATCTATGAAGTTTTAAACAAAAAAGGTATTTTAGTCAAAAAGGTTCATGGTAACGAAATTTAAGTGACTAGCAATATGTAGCGATTATATAAAAAGGTATTTTAGTCATTTTAGTCAAAAAGGTATTTTAGTCAAAAAGGTTCATGGTAACGAAATTTAAGTGAATAGCAACATGTAGTGATTATAACCAAAACTCTTAAAAATAGAATCATAATAACAACGCATATGTCCAACGATTCAATTTTTACGGCAATTCCAATTATATAAATTACATTTTAAAAAAGTTCCCATGAATAGTTTTGAGCCTGAGAACATTTGTATAATTTGGAAAAAGATGAGAAAACATCACCTAATAGGACCCTTATTATGAAATAGAAGGGTTTTGATTCGATTCCCTTTTCCGATTTTTTAAGTTCCTCTACAAAACCAAGGAAATTGACATCCCAACCCAAAAATTCGGTAATGGATGCACGTTCCTTGGTGTGTTAATTTATTTGCTCTTTGCGTGTGTGTGTGTGTGTGTGTGTGTTTGTTTTTATGTTTTTTTTCCAAGCCTGATCGTATCGATACAGAATAAGTAGAATATCTGAAGAAGGTATCATTTGAACTGAAATTTAAAGATTTAGTGCTAATTATAACCAACAAAACAGATCGCGTCACAGTGAAGTTCTGATTTTGCCATTTTGTGCTGCAAATCAAACTTATAGGTTTTAGCGAAGTTTTAATGAAGATATTAAATGTTTTAATGATGTTTTTAAGTTCTCTTAAAAGAAATTATACTGCAGCGCAGTAAGTAATAATACCATTGTGTGCGACAAAATAATGATTTTGGCACTACTGGGGCAAAATTTCCACTGAGTAGTAGCTTGAGGTAGGAATCAGTGTATAAGATCAATAAACTAATGTTGCCACTACAGTTTCAAAGGAAATACTACCGTTCGGTCACTTATTTTGTCGCTACAATTGGATGCAATCTATGCAAATGAGAGCTTAAAATAGACCATGCATCCACTGATCTTAATGACAATATAGTGCTGCGTCGTTGTGTCCCAACTATTAGAGTAGGGTCAAAAGATCTGTCTATGGAGGGACAGAGTTTCCTGCAGTAGTTTCCCACTATTTTGGTTACACGGCCTATCAAACAGTTCGTGGTAACGAACTGTAAGTAAGGAGCGACCCGGCTCAATTGTAACCGAAACTATAAAAAACGAAATTTCGATACCAATAGATACACAAAAAGAATCAGATTTTAATTTTGATTTCAAATATATAAGTTTCATCAAGTTTAATCTTACCCATCAAAAGTTACGTGCCTGAGAAAATTTGGCTGATTTTCGAAAAAAGGGGGAAAGACCCCCTAAAAGTTATACAACCTTAATGAATATGACACCATCATATTCAGTGTATCAGAGAACCCTACTGTAGCGGTTTCAAGCTCCTATTTACGAAAATGGAGGGCAACAAGCCCCCTCCCACACTCATTTTTTCTCAAAGTCACCCAATTAAAATTTTGAGATAGCCATTTTGTTCAGCATAGTCGAAAATCTTATAAATATGTCTTTTAGGATGACGTAATCACCCATAGTCCCCAGGGAAGGCCTACAAGTTATGTACTTTGACCATTGCCTACATTTTGTATTGGTTATTGGGAAGTATACATCCATTTTCAGGAAGGATTTTTTTCTTGTGGGGGGGGGCTGGAGGAGCAGGCTACTCGGGAGAATCTTTCCGTGGAGGATGTTTCTTTGGGGTAAGGGACATTTCTATGAAGGGGGCACCGTATTTCCAAGCATTATTTAAAAAACGATCAGAAATTAAATTAAAAAAAAAAAGTTTTTTCAACTGAAAGTAAGAAGTAACATTAGAACTTCAAACGAACAAAAATTATTACATATATGAGGGTGTTCGCCCCCAAGTCAATATCTCGCTCTTTACGCTACAGTATTTTTTAGCGCTTTCAAAAGACCTATCTATTCTAATTAAACGGCCTTTGTGATTCAGGGGTTGGTGAATTTTTTTTTTTTACTTTTAACGTAAAAAGCGAGGTATTGACTAGGGGGCGAACCCCCTCATATACGTAATAACATAGGCTATACGCAATAAAAAAAAAACAATAAAAAAAACAAGTGATACGGCTCAATAGTAATCGAAACTTTAAAAAACGGAATTTTTATGTCAATAAATGTATAAAAAGAATGGGCTTATAATGCTGATTCTAAATATATAAATTTTATTAAGTTTAGTATTGCTCATCAAAAGTTACGAGCCTGAGTAAATTTACCTGATTTTTAAAGAGTGGGGAAACATCCCCTACAAGTGAAAGAATGTTAATGAAACTCACACCGTCAGATTGAGCGTATCAGAAAACCCTATTGCATAGGTTTCAAGCTCATATATGCAAAAATGTGCAACTTTGTTTTTTTGGCCAGAAGAAAAATATACGAATATAGAAGTTCGTTACGTAAGTTAATTTGCAAATTGCGTCAGAACCAAATTTAGAGACAGCCATTTAGCAAAAGAAAAGTAAAATTTTTATGCAAATTTTGTTTACTTATTCAATGACGGTGAGCCAAAATAGAAGCTGCATTAACTAAAAAACGATCAGAAATTAAATACAAAAAACAAGTTCTTTAAACTGAAAGTAAGGAGCGACATTAAAACTTAAAACGAACAGAAATTATTCCGCATATGAAAGGGGCTGTCCCCTCCTCAACGCCTCGCTCTTTACGCTAAAGTTTGACTCTGTCTCACAACTTTATTTTTTTAAACAATAAAAAACTTTACTTAAAAAATTTATTTTTTTTAGTTAGTTAGCTAGTCAAATTTAGCATAAACAATGTAGAGTTGAACGACTAATAACAGCCCTCGTCTCATATGTATGGGTTAATTTCATTTCGTTTTATTAAGTTTCGATATTAATTGTTACTTTCATCTAAAAACTACTATTTTCAATCCAGTCTTAATCAGAGACTGTGCTCTAACGCTACCTAAGTAAAGGGTCATGTACCTTCAATTAATGTTTGTTTTTTAAATGGCCATTTCGAATGGAAGGGGTGGTCTTAGAATCAACTCTATTCCTATTGCCTTAAGTTTTAATAGAGCTCTTTACTTTCCTTTGGAAAACATCGTATTTTGGAAAGGGTTTGTTTTAACATTAATAATCGTATAAGAAATAGTGTTAACTTTGGAATAGTGCCAGTTTGCAAAAAAAAACTAGAGAAAACAACTTTTAATTTTCTTCTCACTGGTGCAATTTTCAGTCAACCCTTGCTAATGATCCCAGCAATGTCGAAAAAAAAATTAGAACTAAACTTTTCCAGTATATCCCTTCCGGATCTTAAATCTTCAACGATATATTTATCACTTTATAAGAATTTATGAGAGCATTAACGAGAAAAGCACCAAAACTGTGAGACAGATTTTGAACAGTGTTAGCAAACATCTTATAATCATTCTCATTCGTAATAATTAATCGGGATAGAGTTAGAGAATAAGAGAATATTGTTTCCATTTGACATTCAATTACTGCTGAAGCGTGATGAAGTCTTTATGAAGTGTGATGAAGTATGATGAAGTTAGTGACTGCTATTTGTGATGAAGTCTTTCATAGGCTGCGTAATAGTGCTACCTAGATAAAGAGTGATCAACACGTATGCCTGGAGACAGTATACATACTCTCTACTTAGGTCTATTTTAAAGCCAAACTGACTATCTTTTTACGTCATTAATTTACAGCAGCTCAATTAATTTACACAATACCGGAACCACAGCAATGAGATGGTATGAGGTGCCGTACATTGTTTTGCCTCTTCACCTTTTTCTACAACTTTGGTAACTATACCTATTGAACACAAATCAGGTACTGATCCAGAGGAAAATCATCTGATAAAGTAAAGCAAGTTAAGTAATGAGTTAAGCGCTACCATAAAACCAATGCATACCGCAGACTTCAACAATATCCTATGAATATTTTTTCTTTAGGTTTCTTACAGCTTATTTTATCGATGACACTGACAATAAGAAACCTATAACATGGTGGCTCGAGCATAATATCGAGCTCTGATTCTTGGTATAACTGAAGTGTTTGGTATGGTGGCAAAACTTAGATCTTAGTTCCACTTAGCTTCAATAGAGAGCCTAGCATCGGAAAGGTCACAGGATTTCTTTCTCTTTCTCAGCCTTCACACCAAATTGAGATTCGAACGGACTAATTCTCTATTTCGATCAAATGAGATAGCGCGATGTTTAGACCGACACCTGACAAAATGACAATTCAAATGGAGTTCATGGAAAGGACCGGTGAGAGGCTTTTCACGCTCTTTCCACTAAGAATACCAGAACCAAGGGGTATGCCGCACAGCCACTAATTTTGAACAGCCCATTGACTGATCGGAGAAGCCTTTTTTCTACACAACGCATTGCATTAATCAGATCACTTGTATCGACATTCAGCTAAGCCTGTTGCTATGACAGAGGTACTGACGGAACTTCTTGCAGTAACTGAAATGGCACTTTAATCAGGTCAAGTATGTCATCACAGATTGACTGAAGCAAACTAAGATCTGTTTTATCCCATTCCACTCTATTTTTCGTTGAAATGGTGAATGAGCAGGACTATAGAAATTTCAATGTATGGATAAGTAGGAGATGATCAGAGATACTAATGTCAGTCATCGCTGTAGTGATTGTTTCAGCGGTTATTTGTGTGGAAATCAGAAAAAAATTCCAGACAAGAGGCTGAACATGTGTTGTGGCTGTAAGTGATACCGACATCATTTTGTACATACTCGAGATCCGATTACGAAGAAAAAAGTATCTGAGATCGAGGGCTAGATGCATTGTTAAGATTACAGTTGAGAATATCACCTAGAATAAGCCAGCACCAGAGATGGGTTTAGCAAATTTGCTACATGACGTACTGAATTTCCTATCAGACTATCCATCTTTATTATCAGTTGTCAAGTAGACAGAATATACAATTATGCAATTCATATTCACTGTAACAAAAATGTCCATGGAGGTATAAACTATAAGCATGATATCAGCTCTTACCAAAACTACGAAACCACCAGATGGCTGGCTTCTACCCCAACTAACCGCAGGAGATGCAAAAAAAAAATCATTCCAACCATTAAGCTTAAGTAAACCAAGCCGCTCATCATAAGCAGCACAATCGCGCAGCCTAAGTAAAGAGCGATGTTGGCACAATGTATTTTTTTTCATACCAGGGCACTTCGTATCGAAGGAGTTGTCGTAGAAATTACGAAAAGGGCTCATTCGATTGGAAATTGGAATTTATAGTGGATTAATAGTCGAAAGTAATTGGAAGGCAACTAACAGCCCCTCCACGTCAACCACTACCCCAAACACACCCAAGCAAAATTTTCAGATAGCCATTTTATTCAGAGTAGTCGACTTTCAGATAAAAATTGTTTTTTTTAGGAGGACACCCCCCCCCCCACAGCCCTCAGGGCAAGGGTTAAGATTTATGCCCTGGGGGCATATTAGATTTTTTTATAGAAAGCGTTGTGGTAGAAACTTCAAAAAAGGCTCATTCGATTGGAAATTCAAAGGGCTAGTGCCCCTTTTAATAGTCCAAAGTGATTGGAGGGCAACTAACCCCTTCTTACGCCCACCTTTTCCTCAAACACATCCAATGGAAATTTTAGATAGCCATTTTGTTCACGTAGTTGAAAGTTCTGGAAACTAGGTCTTTGAGGATGACAACTAGGCCAAGAAACTAGGCCTAGTTTTTCGAGCTTGTCTCCCCATGGGCCTATGTCAATTATATACATGTATATGTTTATAATAAAATGATTGAACTTGAACTTGACCCCCCCCCCCTACAGCCCTCAAGGCAAAGGTTGTAATTTATGCCCTGGGGGCCTATAAGGTTTTTATAGAAAGTGTTTTCGTGGAAAATTCAAAAAGGGCTCATTCGATTGGAAATTAAAAGTGCTAGTGGCCTTTTTAATAGTTGAAAGTGATTGGAGGGGAACTAACACCCCCTCTCACATCCACCATTTTCCCAAACACGTCCAATCAAAATTTGTGAGAGACATTTTGTTCAACGTAGTTGAAAGGTCCGGAAATTATGTTTTTGAGGATGAAACTCCCATTATAGCCCTCAGGGCAGGGTTTGTGAGTTATACGCTGGGGGCATATGAGGTTTCTAATAGAAAGCGTTGTCGTAAAACTTCAAAAAGGGCTCACTCGATTGGAAATTGAAAGGGCTAGTGCCCTTTTTAATAATTGAAATTAATTGGAGGGCAACTTAGACTCCTCTCACGCCCACCATTTCCCCAGAAACATGCAATCAAAATTTTGAGATATTAATTTTGTTCAACGTAGTTAAAAGTTCTGGAAATTAGGTCTTTTAGTATAATTAACCCCTCGGAGCCCTCGGGGCAAGGGTTGTAAGTTACACCTTGGGGCATATAAGGCTGTTATAGAAAGTGTTATCGTAGAAACTTCAAGAAAAGCTAATTTGATTGCAAATTCAAAGGGCTAGTGCCCTCTTTCATAGTCGAAAGTGATTGGAGAGCAGCTAACCCCAATCTCACGCCCACCAACACATCCAAATAAAATTTTTAAACATTCATTTTCTTCAACGTAGTTGTAAGTTCTGGAATTTATTATTTTGAGGATTGCAAACCTTCCACAGCCTTCAGGGCAAGGGTTGTAAGTTATACCCTTGGGGCATATAAGGTTTTTATAGAAAGAGTTTTCATAGAGCCTTTCCAAAAGGACTTTTTCTGTTGGAAATTGAAAGGGCCAGTGCTCTTTTGATACTCGGAAGTGATTGGAGGGCAAATAACCCCCCTCTCACGCCCACCATTTTTCCGAACACATCCAATCAAAAATTTCGGATAGTCATTTTGTTCAAAGTAGATGAAAGTTATGGAAATTAGTTTTTGAGGATGACCCCCCCCCCCCTATTTCTATGAGGAGCGCTCTTCCTCAGTTTTTGGGTTATGAATTTTCATCCGTTTACTAGTTTAAATGAAATGAAGTCCGTTCAAAGCTTATAAACTTTGACAAATTAAACCAAAATAAAATTGTGTATTTGAGGAATCATTCTGGCCATTGAAATCCATTACCCGATATTAGCAAAACATTTGTTCGGACATAATCATATCAACTTCGGCCATAAACATAATTGGAATTCCAAGAAAAAACTTCCAGGCTTCAAAAACTAAATGACCCTTTCCAAGAACCTTTCTAGTGCCCTTTCTAAGTGACCAAAAAACTTGAAGGCAACTAGGCCCCCTCCTACGCCACTTTTTTCGAAAAATTGTCCGATAAAAATTTTGAGATAGGTATTTTGTTCCGCATAGTTTAAAGGCCATATAGCTGTGTCCTTAGAGATGATATGACCCCCCACAGCCCCTGAGAAAAGGTCTTTAAGTTATAAAATTTGGCCATTGTTTACGTATAGGATTTGCTATTGGGAAGTATGCATACCTTTTTCGGGTGGGGAGGGAGGACAAGTTTTCTGCTGAGGGGTTTTGCATGGTGAGAATTTCCATAGAGAGGGAAGTTTCCAGGGGGTGAAC
The DNA here is from genome assembly GCF_049724085.1 of Artemia sp. Qi Xiang Cuo. Classification (NCBI taxonomy): domain Eukaryota; kingdom Metazoa; phylum Arthropoda; class Branchiopoda; order Anostraca; family Artemiidae; genus Artemia; species Artemia sp. Qi Xiang Cuo. The sequence continues at coordinate 25,807,654 of NC_142794.1, read as the reverse complement.
TTTTCAGGGAAATTTTATACTGGGACAATTTGCCCGAATTTCTATACGAAATTTCTTTATATGTCTTGCTTTCTCTTTACCGACACAATTTAATGCTTGGAGATGTCAAGTGTAATTGTCTGGGGTAAATTTTTACCAGGATTGGGTTGTCCAAAGGATATTTCCATGGGGAGGGGGATTTTTCCGTGGAGGTAGAGCTAGATTTCCTGGCGTTATTTAAAAAACGATTAGAAATTAAATACCAATTTTTTCAACCGAAAGTAAGGAGTAACATTAAAAGTTAAAACGAACAAAAATGATTAAGTATATGAAGGGGGTTACCCCTTCAACACCTCGCTCTTTACACTTAAGTTTAAGCTTTGTCCCAATTCTTTCAAAACAAATCCTGTAACAAGGATTGTTTAATTAGACCACTAAGTACCTTTTTTAAAAGGGCCGTAAAACTTTAGCGCGAAGAGCGAGGTGTTGAAGCGGGGCAGCCCTCCTCATATACATCATAATTTCTGGCCGTTTAAAGTTTTAATGTTACTTCTTACTTTCAGTTGAAATTTTTTTTTTTTTAATTTAATTAGGTTTTAAGACGAAAATTTCGTTACAATTTTGTAGACGAACCGGAGATGAAGCTGTCTTGATAGCATTACAACACAAGGCTAACTTCAGGTATTCGCAGAAATTGAAATTCTCCTCGCTGTAGACAGAAATAACTGGATTTCTGGAGTTTACATTATTGTTACTAACTCCTGATTTTGAGAAATATTCTTGCATGTTTCTACGGTTAAATTTTTTTTGCTGGCTATTGATATAGCACCTAATGGGGCCAATGAGTTGCCTCATGAATTAGTCTTCCAAACTCGAATTCTGCCGAACAAAGTTTCGCTTACTGAAATGGAGTTTTTTATTTACAAAGAATATTAAATGTATACTAAAAATAACCAATGTTGTGACTGGTGAGGGATTACTGAAAACATTATTAATTAGCATGTTATATTTTGCAGTATAATTAATGCTTAATATTCTCTGTATAAGTTCTGGTATGTTAGTTTTTTTTTAGCATTAAGATGAATAAGGCTAACATTACTAATAAACTAGAACATTCTTCTATTTCTCAAAATTTCTAATAAACTAGAACATTCTTATCGTAAATTTGAGAAAATTTATGTTTAAAGGCGTGATCTTTTCCAATCGTCTTATAAGGAAAGGAGAGGCAATAAGGAGAAAAAAAAAATAAGAAAAGAATAGTAAGGAGAACACAGGCAACAAAAATACCGCGTGGATTAAAACGAGGCGGGATCTGATCTCCGTAATTTGTGCATAAGCTTCTAAAGATGCTTCATTATGCTTGTAGCACCATTTATTGCGAGACTCAACCTGATTCTTACATCTGACCATTGGAATCAAAATCAAAGGTTAAGGTGAACTGGTAAAACTAGCAGCGCACAAACTACGTTGCTAGTTGAAATATCAGCATGTACCTCTTTTGATAGCTCCCGGGGCTTACGTGCGTTCTAAATTTTTCCTGAACTCCGGATATAAAGAAAGAGGCCAGATTTGCCGGAAGAAAACAATTCTCACTTTTATCCGGTCTTTGGTATTCAGGTCGACATTGTCTGAGATCTAAAATCGGTGGAGTAATTTGCTAATTTTGAAACCCAAAGGGTCCTAAAGCCGGAATAGCAGATTCCTAACTCTGATGTCCCACGATTTCAGTCCTGACGTTTTTTTAATTTGATTCATACTTGGAGCACCAGTTCACAAGAATACAATAGAGGGAGAGGCAAGAGTTTGTTAAACATTTCAATGAAGATACAAAAGATAATTTCAAAATATTTGTGGGAAATTTATTTTTTCTGCTAAGTTAAGATAAAAAAGAAACGCGTTTTTTCAAATATAGAAAGAACTTGTGAGTTTTCTCCTTATAATCGGCTTGACTATCCCGAGGGACTGGGCCTCTGGGAAGCTATTTTCCTGCAATCGTTCTCGATAAGAGCAACCATCGAAACTTTTCAGAAGACAAAAATACTTCATTGTTCTAATCATACACTGTTGTCTATTAAAGGGAGTACATCGATAAACATTTATTTTCTATTTTTTATTTGCATTATTGACTAGTTTTTCCGAAGCAAGACGGTTTTTGCGAATACAAATCCCATCATTACCATCGAATGTACTATCATGTTATCTATATTACTTATCGATTTTCCGGAGCACCAAAATTATCAACCAAGATCCAAGAATTTAAATACCTTCAATTATCTTGGGTACCAGAATTAGCAAAGTATTGTCCCGACTTTAGATCCACTGAGGTCTGACCCATGTACCAATACACCGCACTTTAGTTCTACCAAAAGAAAATTTGTATTTTAAAGTAATAAATTACAGGGTTTTATAAATCTTTGCATCCTTATTCATTCCTGAAAAAATTGTGTTTGCAAAAAAGAAAACAAGTGCATTTCTGATCTTGATATTTCTATGTGGTAAGAACATTTTTGTGTTTTATATTACGATTATAATATGTTAATATGCCTTTCATAAATCTTACGCTTCACATTCTACTAACCTAACCCAGTACTATTTAATTAGGTTTGTAGCCTTGGCTATATTTGAGAGAGTAAAGTTTTTTTTTTCAATAAATAATATCATGGATGATTCAAGAATAGTGGAAATAACCTGTGAGTTGATAAAACGTGCATTTTTAACAAATAACACAGATGTAATAAAAAAAGGAACTACCATTACTTCCCTAGGAAATGTAATCAACTTTCACTCTAAATGGAAATCAAATAATAAAAAACAAGTTTTTTCAACTGAAAATAAGGAGAAAAACTAACATTTAAAACAAACAGAAATTATTACGTATAGAAGGGGGTTGCTCTCTCCTCAATACATCGCTCTTTACGCTAAAGTTTGACGTTTTATTCCAATTATTTAAGAAAGATCCTGAAACACAAGTGCCGTTTAATTAGAATTATAAGTTTTTTAAAAGTTCTAAAAAATTTTAGCAAAAAGAGCAAGGTGTTGACGAGGGGGTAGACTCCTTCAAATACGTAATAATTTCTGTTCGCTTTAAGTTTTAATTTTATTCCGTTCAGTTGAAAAACTTATTTTTTTATTCAATAATTAATCCTTTTTTTTAATAATGCCCCGTCCATGAAAAATTCCCTCCCTCCCGAAAAATTACTCCGTGGAAAGATCCTCCCACATAAACCCCCTCACCTCCGCTAGAAAAATCCCCCCGAACAATAACTATATAATTCCCAATAGCCTATAATATATACAAACAATGGGCGACTTTCATAGCTTAAAACCCTTACCCGAGAGACTGTGGGGCCTCTAGTCATCCTCAAAGATTTAGTTATTAGATCTTTCGACTATGCTGCACAAAATGGCTAACTCAAAATTTAGATTGGGCAACATAGACGAAAAAGGGACGTGGGAGAGGGGCTAGTTGCCCTAAAATAATTTTGTTCATTAAGATCACTTGATGCTTTGCGGGTATTTCCCCCCCTTTCAGAAATTTGGCGATTTTTATTCAGGCTCGTAACTTTTGATGGGTAACATTAAATTTGATGAATTTTATATACATTGAATAAGCATCAAAATTTGATCCTTTTGATGTATCTATTTTTATCAAGACTCCGTTTCTTAGAGTTTCGGTTACTATTGAACTACATCGCTCCTTACTTACAGTTCGTTGCCACGAACTGCTTGATTGTAACATCTACAGTGTTGACGGTGTGACAGGCGGGTGGTAAAATTTACATTTCCCTCCTTTAACAAAAAATTGAGGTCTGCCACTGCCTTTACTTTCATCTGAAAAGCTATGTAGTTTATTGCCACTGTGGTAAATTAGAAATCTAGCAAAGAGAACATTTTCTTCCTTGTGGCAGTAGTTGACAAATACTTGTTTTTTTCCTCATAAGAACCAACTATCTATCAATAAAGAACCATAGATATCTTGATTCGTTAGAAATTTATTCAGTGCTGACATTAATTAGTGCCAATTCAGGAAAACTTTCCTTTGCAAAATACAATTTTTGACAAGGAAAACAAGTATAAAGAAATCATGTGAACCGCAGCAAAGCATCCTGTGGGATTTTTTGTAGCTAGGTGTACACTTCAAGTTATTAAACTCAAAAGCACAAAATTACGAAAAAATCCAAAAAAAAACGATAACGTTTTACTTTGATAGCAAGTGAGTAAAAAACGTACCTAGCAATAAGAAAAATTATGTAAATGGTATGAATACTCTCTTGGTGCCATGGAACTAGGAAATGACTTGGCAGGTCTATTGGGTGGGTTTTGTGCTAGTCTTAAAACCCGTCGATGAGATAATAGCTCCGGCGTTGATTCTCGGTATAGGTTCAGCATTCTTAAAAATACAAAATGAGTCGATAAAAATCCCAAGGAGGATTGTTTTTTTTTAAGCCATGTTTTGTCAGAAACTTCAAACAGTAACAGATCACGAATGTAGCTTTTATTTATTTTTAAAATAATAAAATTTTCGAATTTATTTTCCTTACAGTGCTCTATAAATTCACGAGATAAGTTAACTGCTAATCATAACTCAAAGCTTAACCGTTGTTTTTGACATTGAGTGTTTTTCCTTGGAATTATACTTCTTTTCTACATTTTGGCATACTTTTGAAAAGATTAATTTCCCTTCAATTTTGCATGCTTTTAATAAGATGTTTTATAACTTTCATTGTGCTTCATTCCGGAAGATTTAGTGGGATCTTTTTAGAGACGCTTTTAATAACTTGCTATTAACACATTAGCTCCCTTGATGTTTGCTTAGTAGCGTGTTATGCTATTTTATTAAATAGAACCTTTTCAAGTTTATAGCCACTGCAGGATATTCAAAATTAAATTCAGAGATACATATTTGTATATCATTAAGCTTTTCATATCGTATCATAATAGTATCACGAATTGCTCAAATTAATCCTAAATTAGTAAAATTCAATCTATTGAAATGTATATTTGACTTATATAAATTAAAATTTAGGGCAATTAATCTTAGGCTAACATTTTAACGTGTATTGAAATTATATAAAATAGAATTAAATTGATTAGTGCATTCATATTAAACTTATCTTATAATTGAATAAGTGTTTGGAGTCAATAAATAAGGTCAAAATGACAAGCTTCATAGAACGTAAGCCCAAGCAGAGCCTAATCCATGCAACTCAACTACAGACACTCAGCTTGGCACTACTGGAGCCCAGGTAAACCAATACAAACAAGTCCATACTAAGCTCCGGCAACCAAGAGAAGTATCACCCCTCCATACAGCCGAATTAATTAATCCTGAAACAAGTGAAAATAAATACACCCCCTATCAATGGTAATTGAAAACAAACAGACAAAATAGGGCCGTTTTTTCACTCATCAATATGCTAAGATCTTAAAACTTTTGTCAAAAAACGCTTAAAAGTGACATCTTTGAGCTAATATCTTACATCTTTTGTCGTTTTTATGCAAACGTCTTTCATCATTCTGCTCTGATCAGCGGTCTGAGAGAAATGAAGAGTATATCACCAAAGTTCTCTCCTCATTGTTCTATATGGCAGAACAGTGGCGTTCTTCACACTTTTTGCTAGATCTTAGAACAAAGATGAGTTAAAAAACGATAATCTTTGTAGAAAGATGCAAGATCTTAGATGTAGGATCTTAGTGCTAAAGAACAACCCTAATCAAACAGTTCGTGGTAACGAACTGTAAGTAAGGAGCGACCCGGCTCAATGGTAACCGAAACTCTAAAAAACGGAATTTTGATACCAATAGATACATAAAAAGAATCAGATTATAATTCTGATTTCAAATATATAAGTTTCATCAAGTTTAATTTTACCCATCAAAAGTTACGCGCCTGAGAAAATTTGGCTGATTTTCGAAAAAAGGGGGAAAGACCCCCTAAAAACTATAAAACCTTAATGAAAATCACACCATCATATTCAGCTTATCAGAAGGCCCTACTGTAGAGGTGTTCAAGCTCCTATCTACAAAAATGTGAAATTTTGCATCTTTTGCCAGATCACGAGTACGTTGTTATTTGTTTTTTTTTTGTTTTTTTTTCAGGGATGATCGTATAGACCCAGTGGTTCTAGAATATAGAAAGAGATCTCATTTGAATGGACATTAAAATTTTTATTGATCTTCGTTAGTGACCAAAATAATTGATGGCAACTAGGCGCCCTCCCATTCTCATTTTTTTCCCAAAGTCACCCGATCAAAATTTGAGATAGCCATTTTGTTCAGCATGGTCGAAAATATTATAATTATGTCTTTTAGGATGACTTAATCCCTCAAAGCCCCCAGGGGGAGGGCTGAAAATTATGAACTTTACCCAATGTTAACATATACGTAGTATTGGTTATTGGGACCCGGCTCAATGGTAACCGAAACTCTAGAAAACGGTATTTTGATACAAATAGATACATCAAAAGAATCAAATTTTAATGATGATTTCAAATATATAAGTTTCATCAAGTTTAATCTTACCCATCAAAAGTTACAAGCCTGAGATAATTTGGCTGATGTTCGTAAAAAGGGGGAAAGACCCCCTAAAAGTTATAAAACCTTAATGAAAATCACACCATCATATTCTGCGTATCAGAGAACCCTACTGTAGAGGTTTCAAGCTCCTATCTACAAAATATGGAAATTTACATTTTTTGCCAGAAGAAAGATTACGGGTGCGTGTTTATTTGTTTTTTTTCCAGGGGTGATCGTATCGACCCAGTGGTCCGAGAATATCTTGGGGGGGCTTATTGGAATGGAAATTAAAAGTTTTACTGCCATTTTTAAGTGACCAAAAAATGGAGGGCAACTAGGCCCCCTCCCACGCTAATTTTTTTCCAAAATCACCCCATCAAAATTTTGAGATTGCTATTTTGTTTAGCATGTTCGACAATATTCTAAGTATGTCTTTTAGGACGAATTAATCCTCCGAGGTTCCCGGGGGGAGGGCTGAAAGTTATGAACTTTACCTAATATTAACATATAGTTTTGGTTATTGGGAAGTATACAGTACAGACGTTGTCAGGGGAGATTTTTCCTGGTAGTGGGGGGGGGGTCGGGGGTTATGTGGGAGGATCTTTCCATGAAGGAAGTTTTAATGGGGGAAGGGACATTGCTATGAAGGGGACGCCGGACTTCCAAGCATTATTTTAAAAAAGATGAGAAATTAAATATAAAAAAACAAGTTTTTCAACTGCAACAGCAGCAACATCAAAACTTTAAACGAACAGAAAATATTACATATATGATTGGGTTCCCCCCCTAGTCAATACCTCACTCTTTAAGCCAGAGATTTTTTAGCACTTTCATAAGAGCTATTTATTCTAATTAACGGCCTTTGTGATTAAGCGGTCAGTTTTAAAGAATTGGAACAAAATTCGAAAATTCGCTTAAAGAGCAAGGTACTGACTAGGGGGCAAACCCCCTAATATACGTATTAAAAATATATGAATATAGAAGTTCGTTACGCAAATTAATTCGTAAGTTACGTATATTTATTACTAATAAAAACGTTCGTAAATAAAATGAAACAAGTTTCGAGAAAGCCATTTAACCAAATAAAAGAAAATTAATATGAAAATTTTGTTTTAGTTATTCATGTACTGTGAGCCAAGATCAAAACCTGTATTTATTCAAACACGTTCAAAAATTAAATAAAAAAAACAAGTTTTTTTAACTGAAAGTAAGGAGTGACATTAAAAGTTAAAACGAACAGAAATTATTCCGTATATGAAAAGGGCTGTCCTCTCCTCAGCGCCTCGCTTTTTGCGCTAAAGTTTGACTTTCTTACAACTTTATTTTTTTAAACAAGAAAAAACATTATCGTAAAGAGCGAGGCGCTAAAGAGGGGACAGCCCCTTTCATTTACGGAATAATTTTTTCGTTTTAAGTTTTAACGTCGCTCCTTACTTTCAGTTAAAAAAACTTGTTTTTTTTATTTAATGTCTAACAAACACAACTAATGACACTTAATTTCAAAATACGTAAGCACAGCTTTATTATCACAAATAAGATAGTTCAACTTGAAATTCAGCCTGTCAGAGAACGCCAAACCCCTTTCGACAAAAATGTGAAATTTTGCGGTTTTTCCTAGAAGAATGATCACAGATTTGTCTTTATTTGATTGTTTGTTATTTTTTCCCTTTGGGGTCATCTTGTCAAACCAATGGTCCTAGAGAATCAGAAGAAGACACTTTACAAAAGGTACTGAAAGTTCTGCCGACCTTCTTATGTAGCAAAAACCGATTGTTCTCCAGAGAAAAGGCGTCTTCCGCAATTTTATGGCACAAAATGACAATTTTGGCCCAAAGATTACCAAAAAGCTGTTAAGTGGAAATCCTGAGATAGCCAATCAATTCAAAATCGTTGAAAAAATATATTGAGCTTCTCAGTTTAATTCCGCTCGGTGTCGCATTCGTTCCTGCAGATGCACGTATTCAACACAAAATAGACCATTACTATATAGGCCTACATTTATTTTTAAGCTTTATTGAACTTTGTTTATTTATTTGAGGATTTAAAAAATCATGTATAGTTGTGAATAAATACGCATAAGCGATTATTGAGCAGGGTCTTTGGATCTTTGTGTAGGTAGGGGAATGCACTCGAAGCCTCCGAAAGTGTGCTTATATGCCCGAATTTTCAAACCCTCTGCAAGCCTTAAGATAAATACAGAAGGAAGTTTGCGGGAGGGGTGGTAAAAATTAACGTCTAATCTCTCTTCATTGTCTGGAATCTGTTTGGACCGCGCCTTTAATATTGTTTCAGGGAGTGGTTATGGCAGGTACTCTTTTTCTATTTAACGTAAAAGGCATTCACAAGCCTATAACTCTCCGTGATTGCAGAGTAATTGTGGGCATGCTATTAAAAACGAACAAAAATTGAGTTAGACACTTATGAACTAAATGCAGACCCAATATTATGGGCATTCTTTGGTGGGATGTGGAGCGGGTAGCAGAAAATGGCCAGGGATGAAACTTTTTCAACCTTCAATCACTCTAGGCCCCAATCAATTTTCTATGATCACCCTACCCGTATGAAGTGGTCGGAAAAAGAATTCATTCAAGGCACATGGTTTATTTACTAGGCGCCGTTACAGCATTGTCACTGAAAAAATTTTTTCCAGTAAAAATCATTAATATATTCAGACTTTGTTTCATTTCTTAAATTTTATGATCGCAAACAGATGATGAAAAATATTTTTTTTGTCGAAAATTGGATATTCATTATTGAGCGTTTTCATTTGCTGCAAGGAAAGATTAAGGTCAAGGTGCTTCATCAATCTACAACAGATAATAAATGCAATTTTACTCGCTACATTATTTTCAAATTTTACCAAGATCCATTACTGTACCAGAAAATTGTTATATAATAACTTTGCATAAAATAAATCGTCGATGACATGCCTAAGGGTCAAGGGTGATATATTCACACTTGTGAGGTAAGAAAAAGAGGATGTGATGCTTGGCAATCATCTCAGCAGTGTTAAATTGTCCGATTCAACCTCAGCTCTGACAGCGACGAAATGTAAAATTACTCAGTGAAGAAGCAATGTTTATTTTTTATTCAGATTTCAATTTAGATATGGGTGAAAGGTAATTTATTTGAAGGGGAAACAGAATGGCAAAACACCCAGCTACCGCATGTCTTTCATGTTAAATATTTTTAGTCTCTGTGACCACAATAGAGGTATAAGGGTTTTTATTTTTTTTTTTTTTCCTTTTTTTTTGCTTCTGCAAATTGCTACCAGCAGATTTAGAATGGATACTCCTAAACAAATATTAAATAAAACACAAGTTTTTTTCAACTGAGAGTTAGGAACAACATTAAAACTTATAACGAACAGAAATTATTACGTATATGAGGGGAGTAGCCCCTCCTCAATCTCGTTCTTTGCACTAAAGTTTGACACCTTGTTCCAATGATTTAAGAATGACTCATGAAACACAGTGGTCGTTTAATTAGAATAATAAGATTTTTTAAGAGTTCTAGAAAAACGTTAGTTCCCTCAATGTCCAATAAAATGAGCCTCCTCCAAGGATTATACAATCACTCCTTTCATAAAACCTCATATGCCCCTGTGGCATAACTTACAACACTCGTCCCCTGGCTCTGGGGGCTGTGTCGATCCCTGAGTTTTTGTTATCTGATCTTTGAACTATTTTTAACAAAAAGCTATCTCAAAATGTTTGATCGAATTCATTTAGGGAAAAGAGGCGTCGGGGGCTAGTTGCCCTCCAATCACTTTTGACTTTTAAAAAGGCACTATAACTTCTGACTCCGAATCGAATGAGGCCTCTGCAAAGTTTATACGACTAGCCCGACCATATGGAGTTTTTCTGGGAAAAAATAAAATAATAAAATATTGAAAGCTTATGGCCTTTACAATAGGCAACACTATAGCGTTGCCTGTGATTTCGAGGTAACTATTTGTACTTTCTCTGTGGATGCTCGATTTGGAATATTAGAGCATTTTCCATGGGGGGGATGTTATCAGGGGAGAGGAATATCTGGAGGGGAATTTTCCCGGGAGAATTTTCTGGGGGGAAATTTTTTGACAGGGGAAGAATTATCCGGGGAGTATTTTCTCCACCCGGGAGAGTTTTTATCAGGGGGGGGGGGTGGAGGAATCTTTGGTAAAAATTTTATGGGTGAAAACTTATAGCACCACTGAAACAATTGTTTGCAAGAGTCAATTAAATAAAGTTGAAAAACTGGTCTTTTGTCACCTCGAGGATTACTATACCTGCATTTAGGCACCACCTATTGAAGCTGTATCAAACAGTTTGTGGTAAAGAACTGTAGGTAAAGAGTGACACGGCTCAATAGTTGCCAAAAGTCGAAGACATAAGTTTTTGATAGCAATAGATACATCAAAAGAATCGAATTTTGATCATCATGTTTATACGATTCTGAAAAAGGGTTATACCAGCTTTGCCTCTCACTCAGACTATCTGTCTTGGTTTTTGAAATTAACTTCGTTGACTGTAATGAAAAGTTGAGAACCATGGCTAATTGGAGAAAAAGCCAAGATGGATCGTCTGAGCGAGAGGCAAAGCTGACATAACCCTTTTTAAAAATTATATAAAAATGATGTCATGTCAGTGCTTATTCAAAATATATTAAATGCATCAAGTTTAACGCTACCCATCAAAATTTATGAGCCTGAAAAAAATTGCCCTTTTCTTGAAAAAGGGTAGGAACCAGGGACGTACGCAGGGGGGGGGCCTCCGGGCCTGGCCCCCAAAAAAATCTCACGATTTTTTTCATTGTCCCATAATTTTCTGATTTTTCTCACAGAATAATGGGTTTGAAGGATTTGACCCCCCCCCTCGAAACAAATTCCTGCGTACGTTCCTGGTAGGAACACCCAAAAACATCAAGTGACTTTAATGAAAATCATACTATCAGATTCTGTATACCAAACAGCCCTAGTGTAGAGGTTTCAGGCTCCTATATACAAAAATATGGAATTTTGCATTTTTTTTGCCAGAAGATAAATCACAGGAGTGATCGTATCGAACAAGTTATTCTAGAATATGGGGTGAGGGATCATATGATCAAAAATAAAAAGTCCTAGAGCCGTAATAAGTGACATAAAATTCTTGGGGGCAGCTAGTCCTCCTACCACGCCCCTTTTCTGCCCAAGTCGTCTGATCAAATTTTGAGGCAGCCATTTTGTTCAACATAGTCGAAAAAACTAACAGCTATGACTTTCAGTGTGAACTGCCCTCTTTCTCACAGTCCCCAAGGGAAGAGCTGCAAGCTTTGAACTTTGAACGTGAATATAACATTTAATTAAATATCCTGCAGTGGCTATAAACTTAAGGCTCCATTGGTAAGTATACAGACTTGTTTCGGGGGGGGGATGGGTATTTTTCAGGTGGAGACGGGAGGGTTAAGTGGGAGGTTCTTTCAATGGAAGAATGTTTCGTGGGGAAAGGAAATTTTTCATCAAGGGGGGGTGGATTTCCCGGTACTATTTAAAAACCATCAGAAATTAAAAAAGGTGTCTTGTATACTACCTTTATAGTGCCCTTTTTAAGAGCCAAAAGTTACCGGAAGGCCACTACCCCCCCCCCACCCTCTCCCGAGACTTCTTTTCTCCAAAGATATACGATCATGATTTTGAGACAGTCATTTTGTTCAAAATAGTAGAAAGATCAGATAACAAAAACTTCAGGGTCAACACAAACCCCCTGAACCTGGGGGCAAGTGTTAATGGTAATATGTCCCGGGGGCATATAAAGTTTACATGCAGGGTGAGGTTATATATACTTCAGCGGGGGCTCATATGATTGAAAACTGAAACTTCTAGTTCCATTTTTAAGAGTCAAAAGTGATCTGAGGGTAACTACCCCCCCCCCCTTCCCACGCCCTCTTTTGCCTAAATACATCCGACCAAAACTTTAAGATAGCAATTATGTTAAAAATAGCCCATGTATCATATAAAAATGCCTCTGGGCTGGACACAGCCCCCAAGAGCCCGAGGGAACGGTTTGTAAGTTATGCCCCAAGGGCATATAATGCTTTTAAGGAAGGGTTAGTCAAATAAACTTTGGAGGAGGCTCATATTAAAGGAAATTGAAATTTATAGTTCCTCATTTTAAAAGTGATCAGTGAGTCAAAAGTGATTAAAAGAGGACAGCCCCCCCCCCCCGCACTCTCTCTTCCCCAAATGCCTCCGATCAAAATTTGAAAATAGTCATTTTGTTCAAAAAAGTCCAAAAATTAAATAACAATGTCTCTGGGTTTGACGTAACTCTCAGAGCCCAGGGGCAAGGGTTATGAGTTATGTCCAGGGGCATATAAGATTTCTAGGGAAAAAGATGGCCGTGTAAACTTTGTAGGGGGCTCATTTGATTGGAAATTGAAGTTCTTCTTCCTTTTTCAAGAGTCAAAAGTGATTGGGGGGCAAGTAGATCTCCCTCACCCCCCCCCCTAAAACAAGCTAAAACGAGGTTGCAGTTGGTCGAACCGATAATTTTGGAGTATATAATAGTCCTTTCAATACAAATTTTTTTGTTAAAATATATTTCCCACGATAATTATTTTTCCGGAGAAAAATATTCCTTGGTATGTTACAAGAGAATAATTTGATATAATGTTTCAGTAATAAATTTTTGAGCCCAGTACATAATAAAAATTAACTTAAAAATTAAAATCTCATTGTTGCAAACTATAATTAAGTGATATCTATGAAAGTCCAAAATTGAATAAGTTTTCAATTACTATATTTGTTCTAAAATCTGGCGTTCATCCTATTCATTGGTTATTCTTTCAATGCTTTCTGAAGATCAAGTCATAGGTCAATATTCTACTTCCTCTGTTGATTCATTGATTTTAAATGCCTTGATTATCAGATGATCATTTACTTAGTTATAAAAATTTTGGAATAGCCATCTTGTGCAAAATAGTCGAAAAGTTAAATAACTACGCCCCTGAGGGTGACAAAACCCTCCACAGCTCCAGGGTCAACTGTTGTACATTTAATAACTTGCACATTGCTTATATATAAGAGTGGTTATTGAGAAAAGAGGGCGTGTTTGATCCTGAGCCTCCAAAATGCTAAAAGTATTAAGGTAAAACTGTTGGAAAATGCTGAGGGGATGTTATTTACAGGTCAAAGACATGAAAAACTAGATGCATTTTATTTATATTAAAAAGCATTGGCAATCAAAAGCAGTATGAGGATAATGATTTTAAAGTCACAGATAGGAAATTAACACTGGAATTTAAAGTCACAGATAAGGGGTGTACAAGTGGAGCTCCTAGTCCCTCGCACCTGGGCAATGCGGTCACCTGACTCCAGTTGGGCAAGATTCCTGGGATTCCGGGTGACGCAATTTTGTTTTTAATATTTCCATATGACTAATCTAACTTCTAGGGTGTGGTCAGAATATTTAACAAGTACCAATAATAGGATATTAACATGGGATTTTAAAGTTACAGAGAGGAAATTAACATTGGATTTTAAACTCACAGATAGGGGCTGTACAAGTGGAGCTCCTAGTCCCTCGCACCTGGGCAATGCGGTCACCTGTTTCCAGTTGGGCAAGATTCCCGGGATTCCAGGTGATACAATTTTGTTTTCAGTTTCTTCTTATTATTAATCTAACTTCTCGAGTGTGGTCGGGATATTTGGCAAATACAAATAATAGGAAATTAACTTGGGATTTTAAAGTCACGGATAGGAGATGTAAAACTGTCACACTGTTTTCAGGTTTTCATATATTTCCCCTAGCAACCGCCATTTCTCTGGATTTCTTGCCATTTTTGGCACGACCATTGTTTTTTACATTATCCTCCCTCTATAAATAGAAGCCCCATGTACGAGTCTAGACGTCTATTGAATTTCTGGAAGACACCCAAATCTCTATTATCATTCTCTTGTCCCTCTATAAACAGAAGCCCTCTTTATGAGTCTATCGAATTTCTAGATGATCCCCAGTTCCTTCCCTCTATAAATAGAAGCCCCCATAGACGAGTCTGGACGTCTATTATTTTTCTTTGCTTTCCTTCCCTTATCCCATGACCACTAAAAATAGAACTCCCATGCAAATCCTTTGTTTCCGGGATGCTATAAATAGCTAGCGGAAAGAGGATTTTCTATCAGTCTTATATAATCTACTGAAGGCGAAACAACTCTTCAAAAATAGATAATTCTTGTTACCAAGAGGTAAGTTCCTTTCTCTATTACTTCCTAACCCTCCCCCAAGCCTCCCACCTCTACACAAACATTTTACTATTTTTCAGCTCATTTTACCCCTTATTTACCATGTAGCAACCCCAATCCACCTCCTCCCATTAGTGAAGAATTGATCTATGCAAAATAAATTATTCTTTTCTGCTGATAAATACCTTATTATAGAAGTCTCTCATTTTGTCCCATGCGTTTAAGACCAAGGAACATAATCCATCAAATATTTCGCGCTCCTTTTGTCTAAATTTGGCAAGCATTTGTTGTGAATAAGGCCACGATTTTTAGGCTATAACTGTCCAGAATGGGATCTTTTGTCAGCAATTAATAATTCTTACGGACAAGGGGTGATCCATTTTCAATCGGCTTAGGTTTAAATGATTCTAGGCTAGTGATCGCCTTGATTTATATCTCGAAAGTTCTGTATTATATCATTTATTTCTAAGCCTAGTTTATTACTCGCAAATTCTAATCTTTGCTTTCTTGGAAAGGGGGAGATGAGACCTGTCCTAGGAACCTACTCTTTTCACTCTTAAGATGAATAATAGCATATTTTTTAAAAACTTGAGATACCTGTGTATAAAGCTGGCAACGAAGGACGTGTTTAAAAATTTATTTCCATCCTAGGCAAAGACAAAAAAAAAGTCTAGTAAATGACCAATTTATTTTTTTCTCATAAATTCTAGTTTAGCTACTTTTTGCTTTTCTTGGAAAGGGGAAATGAGACTGGATGGCTATTTTGAGGTCGGGATTTTATACGCGATTAAATAATTACCTTAATTTCAAATTGAAAGCAGTAAAAAGATCTTTTTTAAAAGCTGGAGAGGGTTTCTAGCAATGAGAAGCCACCAGTCCTGGGCGGCAAGATTCTATCCGCTTCCTAGACGATTAATAGCTAAATTGGGTTGCATAAAATAACTCTAGACGGCAACTTTCCAATATATCTTGTTTTCTTTTCTAGGAATTCCCCCAATTACCCCGCCATCATCCAAGAAGGCTAGAGGCATTGAGACAACCCTTGTACAACGGAGGGAGATGGCTGGGACATCCAAGACCGTACCCTCTGCGCAACCTTCGAGGCCTGTGGTCATAAGACATGCTGGTCCCACTCAAACCGCAACCCAATCTACCCAAGCCCGTGATATCGCTGGCCCATCCACTAACAGGAAATTCAAAAGTGAATGGGCAGCTTCCTACATGATGGCGAGTCCCGCTCCAGGTAAAGTCGCTTCCCCAACTACGGTACCTGCGCAAGGCCGTGACATGGCTGGCTCGTCCGCCCTCGCTCTAGACGCACTTATACCTACGCTGCCCGTCTGAGCACGGGGTGCTACCCTGTCGGCACAATTTGAAGATATAAGTAAATTTATGTTTTAAGCTAATATATATTCTCAACCTAACAAAGCCATCTTTTTTTCTCAAACTAATAATGCTGTTTTCTTAGTTTACTACAGGAAGCCTAATAAAGAAATTTTTTCGCTATTTTTTTTAAGTTGTCGAAGAAACCGCTCCTAAGACACTAAAAGTATTGCTTATAATTTATGAAGATACACTTCTCAAGCTTTTACCCTATCCTAAGAAAGTGCTGACTATTTAGTTTTGAAAGATTTTGAGAAGTCACTGCTCCTCAGATTAATAGTTTCGAGAAACATTTCCCTAATTTTTATTCGTTAGAGAACTGAAGCTTCAGAGTATACGCCAGCCCTCCTTAGTTATGAAGATCCCCATTGCTCCCGAGAAATCACTAAAAATAAAAACATTCTTTTCAACTTAATAAGGGTTTTTTTCACTAATAGTCTACTTTCAACTTTTCATGCTATAAAGGGACTTTTCAGTCTAATAAAGCCATTTCCTTAATTTAGTACAGGCCCCCTTCCTTTGCAGTCCTAAGAAAAACAGCTAGGAATAATGCTATTTTCACTAAATTTTCTGTAAAATATTCAGAATATTACTACCATTGTCTCAAAAAAGTTCTTTTCTTTCTTTGAAGGTCCATTTTTTTTTACTTATTTTGCTTCAAAATGAATAGAACAAGAATCTAGTGTTGAAAATTTTTTAACTATGTGACTCTATAGACCTGTTACTTCCATCTGCCCTTCAGAGCTAAAAGGACTATACTTTTTTTAGCCCAATTTTAAGATTGACCAAATCGTCGCCAAATTCATTAGGAGAAAAGTTTTAGCATCTAGTGACACCTGTGACGAAATACTAACATGGGCCGAGGATTTTATCGCCAAATTGTCAAAAGCAATTCCCCCTCGGTGAGTTTTAACATTCTAAACTCCTATTGGGGGGAGTTCAAGGGGGTTTTGTTATATTTATACGAGTAGTGTGGCCCAATTGAGGCCTTTACATTTATGATCAGTAGTGTGGTGTCTACGGTGCCGATAGGTCACGGTACCCTTCTATTGCTCACAATACAATGAAACAATCCCGTGAGTAGTAGGGTCACAGTGCCCTTCTATGCTTATAACACAAAGAAAGGTCAGAGGGGCAATACATTTATAGTCATTCTTAACGATTTCTTTCTTCATAGGACAAAGTGTTCCAGTGAGATAATATGCTATTATTATTCTGCTAGGTACACATACAATCATCTCAAAGGGCGTGCATTGAGAATGTATTGCTACCGTCACAATTTCGCGATCGTCTATTTACGGGCCCCGTGGAAAGTGAATGCGAGGGGGTTCGAGTGCAGGGGTGAGTCCGCTTGGCATAAAATCCCCCAACATTGTCTATGACGCCATATTGAGTATTCTGGCCTCAGCAGCGATTTTTTGGACACTCTGTTAAATCAACCACTATCAAGCGAGGTCGAGACAGTGCCCACCCATCACAGTGATATGGGGGAGGTTTCAGAACAAAAGTTTTTAAACACGCTCTTGCAGAGTAACAAGGTCATGGTAGACATTGAGGCTGCACTCACGGATGTGTACGATCCATCAAATTTGAATCGTATCAAAGAACACGAAGCCAATGCAGTCTCCTTTGCCAATTCGTGAAGAGACTCTAGTAATGCCCTGCAATTGGTACATTTAGTTGAGACACTGGATGGGGAAGATTGTGTTGGAACAGCTATTGTTGCACCTATTAAAACAGCTAATTAGGCAATTTTACAGCTGCGTAACACACATTATCCATTGACTTTCTCCCCAGAAGACAAGTTGGCTGTTAAAATAGAAATATATGCTGGGTTTGTAAGAAGAAAATTGTTGAGGGTAGTGGGAAAAATCCGCTATCATGATTATTTGTGGCAAGAAAAATCATCGGGAGGGAGTTAATTTCGGGGGGTTGCGCATAAATCATGTAATGTAAATGTTAGGCAGCAATACTTTATACCGGTTTACATGCACAATTCCAACTACGATTTGGAATTAGTATTACCAGCGTTGACAAGTAAACTCATTCAAGTACAAAAAATTATGATTTCAATGGTTTCCCGCTCCTCAAATAGCATTTTCCAGATGTTGAAATGTAGGATTTATTAACGTGTAAGGGCATATACACGTACGAGTAATAGAGATTCACCTCGAAGCTAAATGAGGAAAAATTAACCCCCCCATGGCAGAGTTTTAAGATTTATTTCGGGATCGTCAATGCACCACTGCAGATTATGAATGTGCCAAGAGGTTTTGGGCAAAAGAAGGGTGTAAAAATAGGTGGTATTGTTTGTAGAATGTACTTGACAAGTGATTTACTGAAACTGTTGGATATTTTGTAAAAACACATATAAAATTTACGAAGAATTTGGGTTGGATATAGGGTATTATTTTTCAACTCCTCATCCGGTGATGGATTTAATTCTTAAAATTAGTTAAGCAGAAATAGGTCTGATCACTGACGTGGATCAGCAATTATTTGTAGAGAGATCCATGTGGGGAGGGTTTGTTTTACACGGGAATCTTATCCTTGAAACAGACCTGACAAGACAACGCACAGGTGAAAAGTCGAATGCCGTTTTTTTGGATGTAAATTTCCTTTATCTGTCGGAAATGTCTTACTTTCATTTGTTGTTTGGGAATTACCAATGGTTTTACCATCTTTCTGCTCCAAATTTCCCCAATATTCGCACTGTTGAAGAGAATGGACCACATGGATGGTTTTTCGAAATTGATGGAGAAATACCTCTGGAATGTCATGACTCGGTAAAGAACTTTGTTTTCCCGTGCATAAATAGACCAGTGCCAGAGACTTTTTGAGTGCCTATAATTTATCTTTGGTGGAGAATAAGGGTATTTACTGGAAATCTTCAAAACAAAAGCCGTCCTTGAACCGAAACGGAGTATTGTTGTATACCATGTTCTTTTGCGGTGGATGCTCGCCAACGGTTTCAAGGTCAAAAAGATTCATACTGATTCCTCCAATTTGATCAAAAGCAATATATCAAGACGTTTGTTGATACCTTTGTCAAGAAACGGTCTGAAGCTAAAACAAAGGTCAAAAAAGAGATCTTTAAACACATTTTGAATTCAGCCTTTGATAAAATGTGTGAGAGGTGTGCGCAATAGGAGTCATTGTGACGTTATAACCGACCCAAACGACTGTGCTCGAATCATTGTACATCCGAAATTTACATCGTTCATGATCATAGACTCCAATATGGTCCTTTTACATAGAAAGAAAATAAATGTAGTTTTACAGAAAAATATTACCGCTGGCAATGCCAAATTAGAAATGTTAAAAAACTCATGTTGGATTTTTATTACAATGTGTGTAAGCTCCTATGGCCGGAGGAGGGGCAAGTTCAAATTTATTAAGGGGACAAATATTCATTATTGCTAAAATTTAAAACTGATAATTTATTAGACGATTCGGAAAACGGTGAGTGCATTAGCTCCCGGATGAATTACACAAACTGGAACGAGTCCACTTATCCGGGGCTAGTGAAGCACCAGGCCCTAAATCAATTGTTGAAATCAAAATCCTAGACGGGGGTGACTTGTTATCTCATGGTATGTTTCCTGGTCCGAAGGTGTACTGTGTGGAGACATACAATGAGGTTAACAAAACAGTCTGCAAGGGGGTGCCGTCACACTATGTAAAGGAAAATATCAACATGAGGGTTTATAGGAAATGTATAGTGTTTTAAATATAAAACTATGCAGTTTGATTAGTGAAAAATTCCATTTCCGCCATATGGGACAAGGTCTATGTACGCTTGGTCGGTGTAAGGGCACTATCACATGGTCACTATCTCACTTCAGATCGAGTTGAATGTGTAAATCAAAGGTGATAACTCGGTATAGAGAAAGTCCTATAGTTGGTGGGAGGTGCAGGGATGCCATTTTTCCTCCAGCAAAGCACTATCTATTTATTTACACTTTATATATTTTTTTCGTTTGGCAAAGCGGTAATTTTAAAGTTTTTATTTATTTTTATATATTTTAAAGTGTTTATTTATTTTATGTTTTTTCGTTGCGTAAAGTGTTAATTTTAAAGTGTTAATTGATATATTTTATGTTTTACCATAACCACCCGGTCCTGCCTCGGGCCTTCCCCCAGCCGAGGACACCTTCCGTCCGCTGGCCTCTGCACCTGGCTTACCGGTAGACACAGGGGTCTCCGTGCTCACTGACATGTTAAAGAGATTTTGATGTTTTTAGTGTTCCTCTGCCTATGTATATAAATGTATTAATTTTAATTAAAGAAGCCATGTATATTCTATTTCTTGAGTACTTATTCAAGAAATTGGGATTAGGCTTGATTAGTTTTATTTTGACATTGAAGGAGTATGTATCTATTTAAAACACCATTCAGATCCTTTCTTTGCGGGCCATCAATGTCTGGCAAAACAACACTATTAACGAAAATAATTCAAAACCTTGATAAAATATTTTAAGAGAATACACAAACAATCTATTATCGCTATAGTATATTGCAAGAATCCTATGAAAAAATAAAGAGTATTGTACCAAGCATAAAATTCATGCAAGGACTTGACGTGTTTCATAGTATTGGGGCAAACTCATGGTTTATCATTGACAATTTAACTCAATCTATTGAAGAATGGTCTCAGGAAATACTACAATTATTCACGGTCCCGTCACATCATGAAAACATTTCCATTGCTGCTGTTCTCCATAATCTTTTCATCAGAGTAAATGTATGACATAACTTGTTTTGAATTGTACCTCCTATACCATCTATAGGATTGTTCGTGATTCAAGTTCTTTTGTAACTAAATAAACAAATTTACCCTGGAGAACCAAAAGTTTTGCTTTCCGCGTATAATCATGCTACTAATAAATCTTGTGGATACATTTTATTGGACCTGAATCAAAACACGCCCGACGAGTTGCGTGTAGTCACTGATATTTTGACACTAAATTACTGTATATCTACCCATGAATAGTAAAATAAAATTCATTTGTCGCCATCATGATGCTAAAAAATCTACTTGAAATACAAAACTACAGCTTAGGAAAGCTATACTTAAACACGGCATTGACAAAGAATTCATTAATCTCTTATCTGAACTTTGTTTAAATTTAACGGAAGGTAATTTTCAACTGTGAGAAGGGGCTAGACAACAGACAAAGCAGCTTCGTTCAGTTGTACGTGCCCTAGCCGGCAAAAAGAAAGGATATTGGGAAATAAAACACCTTGTTCAAGCAGGTAGTTGTTTGTGTTCATTGTTACTGCCGATAATCACCGGACTTGTAAATGCTATCCTCTAGCAATGGCTAAACCCTATAAATTGACGCCAATTGATCTTGCTCTTTCACCAAAAGAGCTCTTTGAAGACAATATTGATAAATTTATTAAAATGAAACAATTGCAGTTGATGAAAAATTATTTTTGCTTCGAAATGCCCTTCGATGTGCCAACAAACATAAGCCGTACCGTTAAAAACCGCTCAAAGTAAATGTCATTGATCACCCTTCTGAAAGTAGTGGAAGTTTTGAAATTTTGAAAAGGCCGAAAAAAGAAGAAGAAGATTTATTAACAAGAGTTGGAGACATGTTAACCCAATCCTATCATCAGCAAAGTGAAAGACTCATGACTTATCTTGCTGAAAATGAACAAATTGACGAGACAAATAGTGAAGTTATGTCCAAGGTTAATCCTACAATGTAAGTGATTTGTTATCAGGTTTAATTGCAAATCGTAAAAGACTTGAATCCTTTGATAGTCATTTTAAAAAAAATTTAAAGTCATCAAATTTTACCAAAAGGGGGATAAACAGGTTTTAAAACGAATAAGAGTTTGAAGAAATATCACGATATATTTCATTGGATATTACGCCAAGTGGGCCGTGTAAGGGTATCAAACGAACGCGTCATTACACTTCGTTTACTATGCAAAAGGGTAGCGGGTGCTTCACATCACGATAATTTCAAAATGGATCAAGTTTTGAAACGAGTTTATGAAAATATTGGAGAACCAGGAAGTTTAAGTTGTTCCACTACACTTTCTAAAGTAACCGGATTTGAAAAGAAGCTATCAAAAATGTATTTACAAAAGGAACCCCGTTACACTATTCATCGAAATCATAGGACCAGAGGTCATGACTATCAAAAAACTAAACCCTTTTCTCCCCTTGCATATATTATAAGCATATCTTTTGACTCTAAATGCGATTCAAAGACTCCGTAATAGACCGTACAAGTATATTTTACTTGCAATAAGTGTTTTTAGTCCCTATGCATATGTAGTTCCATTACAGTCAAAGAGAGACGATGAAATTGCTAAGGCAATTGAACCCATCTATGAACAAAATTCAAATAGAAAAATTTAAACAGACCACGGAAGTATATTTGTTAATCCATATGTAAAAAGGGATTTTATTGAAATATAATGCAATACTTTATTATAGTCATAATCCTATAAAGAGGGCATTGGCTGAACTTTTGGTACGAACTTTTTGACTTTTAATTGCAAGATATTGTTCATTGAAAAATACTGCTGCATTTATTCGAGATTTAGATAAAATAATGTTGATTTATAATCAACGTTCTCATCGATCCTTGTCCAATGTTAGCCGTCTTGGAGTTCATCGTAGTGACAACACACTTTTCCTTAAGCAATATTCTATTGAAAAGGCGGGGAAGAAAATATTTATTGGTAATACTGTTCAAATCAGTCGAATAAGAAATATTTTTCACTTCGAGAAACATGGTCCACTGAACTTTTTAAAGTGATTATAAGTCTTGGGCACTAAAACTACAACGTATCGTCTTTGTGATATTAAAGATGATGAGATTCCTGACTATTTTATGATTTTGAATTGCAAAAAGTTGGAAATAGCGGATTGTATCAAATTGAAAAATTCTTAAAGACTCGTACTCGCAAGGGTAAGTGACAGTTGTTTGTTCACTGGATAGGATACAACTCTGATTTTTATTCCCGGATTGCCACTGAGGACGTTCATAATGTTTGACGGTTTTTATGTGACATTCATGTCCAATATTTCTGACCCTCTCTATGACAATTTTGATAAAACGAGCGAAATTTAGACAAAACGCTCCCTTGTGATTAAATTTGAGGGAAGGTATGAAGTTTTTCGAGTATATTGTATTCTCAAAAACACATATGATATACTAATAAAGGATCGTACATATGATATAAGATTAAGACCTTTTGACTTTTCCGACGAGGGTGCAGTGGTAAATTTTGACTTCTATTATCATCCCTGTGCAATTATTCCTTATCGGGAATACAGCAGTATGAGCGATTTTGTCGAGCTATCAAAAAAAACATTGCATATCGAAAAAAAGATGGATTCACATTCAACTATTCACTGGAACAGTGGAGATTTTACATTACCAATCCATTTGAGAGTGAGAAAATATTCCTTAAGGAGGATTCGTGTGAGCTTCTCGGTTTTAAAGATCGTGTTATTAAAGTAAAAAATTTCAGTTGTAAGCACTATGCACACTATATACCCACCGTCTCATGTGACAATTCATGTCATCAATGTCCCCTCCTACGTATTCTTGAACGAAAAACCTCCAGTGAACACATTCATCACTATAATTTCAAGCACCTTCAATATAATCCAGTTAACACTTCGTATTTGGAGCTTTGTCAGTTAACATTAAGAAGTAAATTAGGTGATCATCTAGCAATAACAAAGGTTTGGTTGTAAATTCACATCATTTTAAACTCATTGAGTGAGATGGCTGATAGAACTAATTTTGTATGTCCTGATATTCACTGCTATATTGTTACCCTTGGACCAAGACAATTGGGTCATGGAATTGACTGTTACAGGGGTCGTTCGTCAGTGTCCGGTTACATTCGCCTCAATTGGTCTGCTAAGCTGTTTTGCTCTGCACTACCTCTGGCTAAAAATATATTGTACCGGTTGCCGCAGATTTTGCGTCATCTACACTACCTGATTGGGGTTCTGGGAAGGATTAAAAAAGTGCTTAAAAAATCGCAGGTCCAGTGTGCGATTCCTTGGCGAGCGATTAAAATCACGACAGAGGGGAAAAGGTTTAAAAAGGGTGTGAAAGACCTCATCACTCCTCAGTCTTGACCCAGCCGGGAAGCGTAAAGCATCAAAAAATAAAACAAAAATTGTAAGGTCGAAAAAGGATTATTTTTTCCTAGCAATGACATATCTACTACATAAAGAGTCTCATCCTTCAGTTAACTCATCTTTAAATTTTTTCAATGTAGAAAATGTAGATGTCAGTGTAAAACACGGATACTATTTGCTCCTATTTGCAAAACTGTAGAATTTTGTATTTTCTGCAAGAAGAAAGATCACTGGTGTGTGTTAATTTGTTGTTTTTTTTCCAGGGCTGATCGACCCAGGGGTCCTAAAATATCGAGAGAGGGCTCCTTCAGACAAAATTTAAGGGTTCTAGTGCTCTTTTTGAGTGACCAATAAGATTGTAGGGCAACTAGTTCTCCTCACACGTCTCTTTTTTCCCAAAATCGTTCGATCAAAATTTTGAGACAGCTATTTTGTTCAACATAGTTGAAAAGTCCAATAACTATGCTTTTAGAGTTACCACGACCCCCTACAGCTCCATATGAAAGGTCTTTAAGTTATAAAAATTTGCCTCTTATTTACATATGAATAATAAAAAAATCACACAATTAGTGGCAGATCCAGAAAACAGACGGGAATTCATTTTTGTTAGGTTACGAAGTGTTACAATGTAGGAAAGAAAATCTGAATTTGTTATCTCATTATGAATACAAACTCACTCAAAATGATATATTTTCGTTTCTCTCCTCCCCCTTTGTGTAAAAAGAGGACTGGTCATTTCCTTGGTTCGTTTCCATGTTCTGAAGCTCACATTGTATAAAAACTTGAATTAAAAAGGGACATTATATTTTGCAATTGATATCCCATGAATTTACTGGAATCTGTTATAGAAAAAAAAAGGTTAAAATAAGTAGCAAAGGATACTAAAACAACACAATTTTTAATTGGAAGCGTCCCATTGTTAGGTGAAAAGAAAAATTTCACAATTTTGTCCTTTTTCGAAAACTGGGTGATCAACTGAGAAAGACTTTAAAAAGACACAGCATGAACGTCGCATTCAGTAGCTCAAATAAATTACAGACCGTTTACAACTGTGGGAAAGATAAAACCAGCCCTGTACTGGGGGTCGTGTTCACAGGATCCTCTGATCTTGCGGTTGTTTCTTTATTGGTAGAGCTCACCAAAAATTGGGAGAGACGTTGCTGGAACACAAATCTTCAATCAACAAAGACATGAATTTACGCTAATGGCTCGAGAATTTTTATTCTGCCTTCGCCTGAATACAAAAACACATACCACTTCATTTTGTTTGAAAATACTGCCATTATTGCTTCTGTTAAAATATATTACATGTTTTCAGAGAGGCAGTCGAAATCAAGAAATATATACACAAAAAGTAGCCCTTAATAGAGATACGAGAGAAACCTTTTATAATGCGATAATAAATTCACATTTTTCTTTTCTGTATTATAATATTTCAAAACCTAGGAAATACCCATTTATAGCTGGGTAGACCCTGGCAGATTTACAGAGTCACACCATTGGCCTTTGTCCCAAACCAAATAGCCATCAACAAGCCCCAAAGCCCCTGTCCTCAGGATTTCAAGTCTAGCGCTCTGACCGATCGGCTAGGATGGAGAGATTGGCTTTAAAAAATGAACTCTCATTTATTTTTTGATCTGCCATTCATTATTTTTTTTATTCAGTTACTCTTTCACCGTCATTTGGAGAGGGTCCTACTTTTATTTTTGTGGTGTTCTTACGGTTTGATTTTTATTTGGTCTATTGTTTTTTGTTGTAGTTTTTTTTTATTTTTGCACTGAGGACGGTCGAGCAGAGGTCTCAGTCAATATATTTGCATTGCATTTTTATTTTCAATGGCTGTAAATATCCATGTTTTTTTTCTTCTTGAGTTTTTCTTATCTTTTCATGCTTGGCTACTGTGGTCTGAGAAATTATTTACTTAATATATTTTGAATGATGTCAAAGTAAAAATAGCAATTCTTTTGTTGATGAAACACGAAATTGAACTTGGTGTCTCTGTTTCTAAAATAATATGAAAAATAAAAAAAAATCTGCACAGCTGAAATCCCTAACTTAAGAAAACCGTAAATCAATTAAAAAGAACTCTAATTTTAGTGTATTTCGGAAACTTTTCATATGCTAGTTCCTTTTTTAAATATATATGAAAACAGTTATATAATTGATATATTTGACATCTTGACAGCCCTGAAAAACAGTCAAGGGGCATTATAGCCAGAATAATATTATTAAAGAGATTGATACACCCCCTTCTCAGTCCTCTACCCTTAACCTGGAGAGAACAAGGATAACACAAGCTTTTAAAAAGAAGTCAATGTATGTAAAATTTGCCTGTGATTAATTTAGCTATATTAATTAAATCATGTCAAAAGATATCGCTGAAAACTAATTATTCTTTTGTTAATCTTATAGCAAATTAATTTTGGAAATACTCAAGGTAAAAAAATAATTCAAACTTAGAACGAACAGAAACCACTATTAATGGATAAAAAAGACCCCAAACGAATAGAAATCACAATGAATAAGTGAAACCTAAACCAGAAAGAAATAACTACAAATAGGAGTGGGGTTAACGTCCCCCAAGTCTAACAAAGGCTGAATAAATTAGAACTAAGATTAGTAGCCTAATACGGAAAAGAATTCCAAGATCAATGAAAAATGTGCGCTAATGAAGGCATATGGGCGAGGCAATGGAAAAAATTCAGTCTTTCGAGTGCAAATTTTGAGAATTAGGCTTAAAATCAATAAAGAAAGCTTTTGAACAGTATGTTGGTAAGAAATTGGTATAGGAGCGTAAGGAATGCGAATATACTAAGCTTAGCAGCCTAATATGGAAAGGTGGTTTCAAAATCAATAAAAAATGTACGCTATTACAGACATAGGATGTATTCCATGAAAAAAAAAATCAGGCTTTTCGGTGCAAGTTTTGAAAATTAGGCTTAAAATCAATAAAAAAAAAGACTTTTGAATAGTATTCTGGTAAGAAAAAGGCATCGGAGTGTATGGAAATGGGGAAAAAAAATCAGGCTTTGGAGCCTAATAAGTAAAAGGCATTTGAAATCAATAAGGAAATGCGCGCTAATGCATGCGTAGGGTGAGATAAAGGAAAAAGGAAATTCAGATTAGGAGTGTAAATTTTGATAATTAGGCTTAACATCAATAAAAGAAAGGCTTTTGAATAGTACATTGGTAAAAAATTTGCATTGGATCTTACGGAAGTGCGAATAAACTGAGCTTAGAAGCCTAATATGGAAAATTGGTTTGAAATCAATCAAAAATATACGCTAATGTGTGCATATTCTCAAAAAAAAAACAGCTAAGAAGCCCTTCTAAGCATCCTTTCCCTTTATTGGCCTTTCTATACTGTCCTATTACATAGTATGTTGCTTTCCAACCTTTTCAGTTCCTTCTGGCCCTCTTTCCACCCCATAGAACTTTCTTTTTCTTCCTTGCCCTTGATTTAGTGTCTTAGTATCTTAGTCTCATCTGTTTCATCTGACCTCCTTTTACCGCCAGAGAATTATGACGTTAAAATTAAAAAAAAAATTCGGAAGGAATAGCTATTATTAATGTTTAGAAATTAAAAGTAAATATCTACGGGGGAGGATTAAAAGAAAGAGCTTAATAGAATAAAATAAAAAAGAATTTAATGTTACATTAATCTAGGGCTTGGGAGATCTCGTCTCCTCATCTGTATTTCAATACGGACTTAAGACTTGGGCTAGTCGGCTTCCAAGCTTCTTGGTCCCTTCTAGCCTCATTTTACCCAAAAAAGGGTATTATTAGAGTTTAACTAAAATAGAAATTGATACACTTTCGAAAATTCCAAAATTGAATGCCGTGAGCTAATTAAAAAGGCTTAGAAAAAATATAGATACACACTTTACCTGTGGTTGGAATACTGGATGATTTCAAATTGGGAAAAATCAAAGACATTCACATTAGAATACCATGAACAAGGAAAATGTAAAATATTCCTGTTTTATTTCTTAGTTAACATAGTAAAGATATCGTATAAATGACACATTAATACAAAACCACGAAAAATATCGTATAAACGTGAGCCCAATACAAAATCACAAGTAAATAAAGCGACCTAGATACAATTCTGTGTAGTTCGGCCTATTCAATCCTAAGATATCAGGAACCAATAGTTAGCACTTCAACTAGGGGAAGCTTGAACCTTCATGAAACGCTGGTACGAAGGATTATGCTTTATCCTACTGGGAGGAAAGGGATAAATTCCAACCGGCTACACGGTCAATCTAGAGTCCATTGCTTCTGTGGGAAATTTAAAGCTGCTAGAACACGTCAGCCGAAAGGAGAAAGGCCAAACGAATCTAAAATTTTCAATGTTATTAATGATAGCAACTTAATTATCTGTTTGTAATTAAATAAAAAAAAAAATTTAACTGATAGTAAGGAGCGACATTAAAACTCAAAACGAACAGAAATTATTCCGTATGTGAAAGGGGCTGTTCCCTGCTCAACGCCCCATTCTTTACGCTAAAGTTTGACTTTTTCTCACAACTCTGCTTTATAAAACAATAAAAAAACTTTAACGTAAAGAGCGGGGCGTTGAGCAGGGAACAGTCCCTTTTATACACGAAATAATTTCTGTTCGTTTTAGGTTTTAATGTCGCTACTTACTTTCAGTTAAAAAAATAGTTTTTTTATTTAATATCTGAACGTTTTTCAATTAATGCAGGTTTTGAATTTGGCTCACAGTAAATGAATAATTGAAACGAAATTTGCATATTAATTTTACATTTTTAAACTAATAACAACCTTATAATGACCTAAGTTTTATTTTTGTTCCAGTTGTTTAAGAATGACTCCTGAATCACAAAGACTGTTTCATTAGAATAATAACCTCTTTTAAAAGTTAAAAAAGAAACTTAAGCGTAAGAGCGAGCTATTGAGGAGAGGCAACCCATTTCATATACGAGTAGAAATGACCCTATAACTCCGAACGGGGCACCAAATATGGGCATAGAGTCCCTAGGGAGAACACGTGGTTAATGGGGTCAATGACCTAAATTTCCAAAGTTGATGTTGTTGTTGTTGTTAGTGCACGCTCGAGGCGAATGTCAAGGTGTCCAGAAATAGGAAACAGCATTTGTTGTTGTTGTTGTTTTTGGCACGCTCTCAGCGAATGTCAAACACCTGTGCTGTCGACCTCAATTCACCTATCGTGAATCAATAATTCCCCTTAGAAACAACAAATTAATTTCCCCTTTCTTGACAGATCAATCAACCAATGACATCATCTGTCAGACTCTTAAAATTTTCGTATAGAAACGATTCTCCAGGAATAGATCCCAGTCATTAATGTCTTTGCCTCGGAAACAGCTCTTTTGGTCGAACTCCAAAGGATATTAATAGCCAAAGGCCATGGAAACAATTCTCCAAGAAACATCTTAGCGATGAATTGTTTTAGCGCGGGAATCAGGTTTCTTATTAATGTGAAATGTATTAGCGCAGAGATGCCAAAAACAAAAGGAACACGCTGAATTACGTTTAGGGATTATTTGGGCGAAACTGTTTTAGACAGGTTATGGAACTATTTCGGCGAAACAGTTAGAGTCATTTTAAAAGATGATTTTTGAAGAGATTTTAGAAGAGAATTTAATGGTGAAACTCTGTGGTCGTTATAATACACAAGTTTCATTTGAACAGTGTTGTGAGGTCCTCTAACCCAACCCCAAAGGGTTCCAATCCTCCTACCCCAACCCCGAAGGAAGCCCCCGGTCCTCAAAGGCCCCCCAAGCTCCCAAAGGGCCACTGGCCCCCCCCAATGTCCACCCACACCACCCCCCACCCACCCCCCCCCCCCCCAACGCCCCACCCGCTCCCAAAGGCCCAACCGGGTCTTAAAGGCCCTCCACCGGTCCCCAAATGTCCCCCAGGCCCCCAACTGTCCCCCCGGACCCCCAAAGGCCCTCCCTGGGCCCCCAAGGCCCGCCCAGTGCCCCCAAAGGCCCCCCCCCGGCCCCCAAAGGTCCCCCGGACCAGAGCAGCCCCGCCGGGATGCGCCGTGGGCCAGGAAAGCGCCGCAGGATGTGCTTCAGGGATGCGCCGCGGGTCAGGAAAGTGCCGCAGGGGATGCGCCGCAGGGAGGCACTGCAGGAAAGCGCCGCAGGATGCGCCGCAGGGATGCGCCGCAAAAAAAAGTAAACTAAAAAGTAAAAATTTCGAAATGTTATCCCCCAACCGCCCTCCTCAGACCCCCAAAGGCCCTCCCCTGGTCCTCAAGGGCCCCCCGGGCTCCCAAAGGGCCAACCGGCCCCCAAGGGTCCCCCGGGCTTCCAAAGGTCCTCCCCCGGTCCCCAAAGGTCCACTGGGCTCCCAAAGGCCCTCCCCCGGTCCCCAAAGGTCCCCCGGGCTCCCAAAAGACCACTCAATCCTCAAGGGCCCCTGGATCCCCAAACGCCCTCCCTGGGCCCCAAAGGTCCTCCCCCGGTCCCCATACATGCACACAAAACTTACACACACACAAAAACTAACACACACACACAAAAAATTACACACACACACACAAAAAATTACACACACACACGAAAACTTACACACACACACGCCAAAACTTACACACACACACACACAAAAACTTACACACACACACACACACAAAAACTAACACAAGCACAAGAAAACTAACATGCACACAAAAAATAACATGCACACAAAAACTAACACACACACACAAACAAAACTTACACACACACACACAAACGAAAACACACAAACAAAATAAAATACTTACACACAAAAAAAAAATTACACACAAACACAATCAAAAAAAAACACAAAAACATCAACAAAAAACAAACTCAAACAACCACAAACAAAAACTAAAACAAACACACACACACAAAACTTACACACACACACACACGCAAACTCACACACACACGCCAAAACTAACACACACACACACAAACACACACACACACACAAAATAATACACACACAAAAACAAAAACTTAAACAAACAAAAAATAACAAAAACACAAACACACACACACACAAAACCAAATTAAACACTAAAACCAACACACACAAACTTAAAAACACACACAAAAACTTAAACAAACTAACAAAAGCATAGAAACACACAAAATAACACACAAACACACAAACTTACACCCACACGCAAAACTACATGCACACAAAAACTTACATGCACACAAAAACTTACACACACACACACACAAAACTTACACACACGCACAAAAACTTGCACACACACACAAAAACTTACACACACACCAACAAATACACACACACACACACACACACACACACAAACTGACACATGAACACTAAATATTACATGCACACAAAAACTTATACACACACACACACACGAATACTTACACACACACACGTCAAAACTTACACACACAAAAGCTTAGACACACAAAAACTTACACACACACACACACAAAACTTAAACCTGCACGCAAAAACTTACACCCACACGCAAAACTTACATGCACACAAAAACTTACCTTTACACACAAAATTACAAACAAAATAATACTTACACACACTGACAAAAACATACACACACACAAAAAACCTTAAACACACACACTAAAACTTACGCAATCACACACACACACAAACACACAAAAACTTACACATGCACACGAAAACTTACATGCACAAAAAAACTTACATGCACACAAAAACTTACACACACGCGCAAAAACAAACACGCACACAAAAAAACTTACACACACACACGAAAACAAACACACACACACTAAAAATTACACACACACACACAAAAAAAAAAACACACACAAATTAAAACGTACACACACAAACTAAAAATAACAAAAACAAGCAGAAAATTACACATACACAAAAACTTACACACACACACACACACACACAAAAACTTAATAAAGAACACAAACCCTAACAAGACCAAAAAAAATAAAATGAACACACAAAATAACACACACACACAAACACAAACACACAAAACTCACACACACACACACACACGAAAACTTACACAAACACGCAAACAATTAAACACACACACACACTTACACACACATACACACACACACAAAAACTTACAAATTCTCACGAAAACTTAAATGCACGCAAAAACTTACACACACACACGCTCACACACACACAAAACTCACACACACACACACACAAAAACTTAGACCAGCACACTAAAACTAACACACACACAAAAACACAAACACAAACACACACACACAAAATAATAAAAATTAATAAAAAAAAAACTCACACACACACACAAAAAAAATAAAAAACACACACACACACACACACAAAACTAACCCACACACGCGATAAAAATCAAACACACACGCAAAATCTAACAAACACAAAAACTTACACACACACACACACACACACAAACTTACACACACAAACTCAAAAACTTACACACACACAAACAAACACACACAAACTAACAAACACAAAAAAACTATGACAAAAACAAACAAACTAAGATACATACATAAACTAACAAAAACACACAAAAACTTACACACACAAGCAAAAACTAACATGCAAACAAAAACGAACCTGCACACAAAAACTTACAAACACAAAAAAAATTACACAAACTCAAACAAAATTACAAAAGCACACACCCAAATACACACAAAAACACAAATAAACACACACACACACACACACAAACTTAAACATTCTCACGTAAAATTACATTCAAACAAAATATTACACACACACACACACGAAAACTTACACACATACACGACAAATCAAAAAAACACACAAGAATCGAACCACACACAATAACAAACACCCACAAACACACTTAAACAAAAACACCCTCAATAAACAGAACCCTCACTCTTAAATGCAAAAACGCAAATACACACACAAAATCAAACAGACACGCAAAAAAAAATAAAAAACAACACAAAAACTTACACACACACACACGAACACTTAAACACACACGCGAAAATTTACACACAACAAAAACTTACACACTTACCATCTCACAATAACATTTTCTTAATTTTTCAAATTTCATTTTGACTTTCAGTCGTGAAATGTAAGAGTTGGTATATTTCAGTAGTGACTTATTGTGCTTTACTTTCTCACAGTTAAATTTTTTTGATTTTCCAAAGTTCATTTTGAATTTATGTTATGAAATGTACGAGTTGAAATATTGGGGTCTTAGTCCACCAGCCCGACTGGTGGAAATCCACTATTTCAGAAATGGGGTCACAGTTCACCAACCTGAATAGTGGAAATCCCCTAGCTCAGAATTGGGGTCTTAGTCCACCAGCCTGAATGGTGGAAATCCACTGGCTCAATATTGGGGTCTCAGTCTACCAGTCTGAATGGTGGAATAACACTGTTTAAGTTAGGTTAGGTTAACTTATCATGAGCGCTCAAGATAAGTTAACCTAACCTTTTCAGGTGAGTATGGTTAGGTTAGGCTAGATTAAGTTAGGTTAGGTTAAGTTAGGTTAGGTTAGCCCACGTACGCTTCACTTAGGTTAGCTTAGGTTAGGTGAGAGACAGGCAAAAGTTAGGTGTATGATTAGGTTAGGTTAGGTTAGATTAAATTAGGTTAAGTTAGGTTAGGCTAGGTTAGCCTACTTGCGCGCGCGTCCGGAGCCTAACCTAGCTTAACATAACATAACATAAACAAACTTAGTCTAACATACCCTAACCTAAAAAAAAACCTAACATTATGCCTGTATCTCACCAAACAGAAGCTAACCTAAGAGAATCGTAGATTGGCTAACATAACCTATCATAACCTAACATAACATAACCTAGCCTAACCTAACCATACTCACCGGAAAAGGTTAGGTTAGCTTCTGCTGAGCGCAGATGAAAAGCTAAACCACCCTAACTTACACAGTGAATTTCCACCATTCAGACTGGTAGACTGAGACCCCAATATTGAGCTAGTGGATTTCCACCATTCAGGCTGGTGGACTAAGACCCCAAATCTGAGCTAGTGAATTTCCACCGTTCAGGCTGGTGGAATGGGACCCCAATACTGAGCTAGTGGATTTCCACCATTTGGGCTGGTGGACTAAGACCCCAATATTCCAACTCTTGCATTTCACGACAGAAATTCAAAATGAACTTCAAAAAATCAAGAGAATGTAACTGTCAGAAGGTAACGCACAATAAGTCACTACTGAAATATTCCAGCTCTTGCATTTCATGACAGAAATTCAAAATGAACTTCGAAAAATTAAGACAATGTAACTGTGATATGGTAAGTGTGTAAGTTTTTGTGTGTGTGTGTAAGTTTTCGTGTGTGTGTGTGTGTGTGTGTGTGTGTGTGTATGTATGTGTGTGTATTTGTGTGTGTGTGTGTGTGTGAGTTTTGTGTGTGTGTGTAAGTTTTTGTGTGCATGTAAGTTTTTGTGTGCGTGTAAGTTTTTGCGTGTGGGTGTTAGTTTTTGTGTGTGTGTGTGTGTGTGCTTGTATGTGTGTGTGTCTGTTTTTGTGTGTGTAAGTTTTGACGTGTGTGTGTGTGTAAGTCTTGTGTGTGTGTGTGTGTGTGTAAGTTTTGTGTGCATGTGTATGTGTGTGTGTGTGTGTGTGTGTGTGTGTAAGTCTTGTGTGTGTGTGTAAGTCTTTGTGTGTGTGTGTAAGTCTTTGTGTGTGTGTGTAAGTTTTTGTGTGTGTGCTGTGTGTTTGTGTGTTCGTGTGTAAGTCTTTGTGTGTGTGTGTCTGTGTGTGTGTGTGTGTAAGTTTTTGTGTGTGTGTGTACGTGTCGTGTGTGTGTCCGTAAGTTTTGTGTGTGCGTGTAAGTGTTTGTGTGTGTGTGTAAGTTTTCGTGTGTGTGTGTGTGTGTGTGTGTGTCTTACGTGTGTGTGTGTGTGTGTGTGTGTGTAAGTTTTGTGTGTGTGTAAGTTTGTGTGTGTGTGTGTGTGTAAGTCTTTAGTGTGTGTGTGTAGGTTTTCGTGTGTGTGTGTAAGTTTTCGTGTGTGTGTGTGTGTGTGTGTGTGTTTGTGTGTGTGTGTGTGTGTGAGTTTCTTGTGTGTGTGTCATGTGTGTGTGTGTGTTGTGTGTAAGTTTTCGTGTGTGTGTGTGTGTGTGTGTGTGTGTGTGTGTGTGTGTAAGTTTTTGGTGTGTGTGTAAGTTTTGCGTGTGTAGTGTGCATGTAAGTTTTCGTGTGTGTGTGTGTGTATGTGTTTGTGTGTGTGTAAGTTTCGTGTGTGTGTAAGTTTTGTGTGTGTGTGTGTAAGTTCTGTGTGTGTGTGTGTAAGTTTTTGTGTGTGTGTGTAAGTTTTCGTGTGCATGTGTAAGTTTTTGTGTGTGTGTGTGTAAGTTTGTGTGTGTGTGTAAGTTTTTGTGTGTGTGTGTAATTTTTCATGTGTGTGTGGGTGTGAGTTTGTGTGTGTGTGTGTGAGTTTTGGTGCGTGTTTGTGTTTTGTGTGTGTGTGTAAGTTTTTGTGTGCATGTAAGTGTTTGCGTGTGTATGTGTAAGTTTTGTGTGTGTGTGTGTGTGTGTGTCTAGTTTGTGTGTGTGTAAGTTTTGTGTGTGTGTGTGTAAGTTTGTGTGTGTGTGTGTGTGTGTGTTCGTGTTTGTGTGTGTGTGTAAGTTTTGTGCGTGTGTGTGTAAGTTTGTGTGTGTGTGTGTAAGTATTTTGTGTGTGTAAGTTTTGTGTGTGTGTGTAAGTTTTCATGTGTGTGTGTGTGTAAGTTTTTGTGTGTGTGTGTGTGTGTGTGTGTGTGTGTGTGTGCGTCTGTGGTGTGTGTGTGTGTGTGTTGTGTGTGTGTGTGTAAGTTTTTTTGTGTATGTGTAAGTTTTGTGTGTTCGTATGTATAGTTGTTTTCTGTGTGTAAGTTTTTGTGTGTGTGTAGGATTTTGTGTGTGTATGTGTAAGTTTTTTTGTGTGTGTAAGTTTTTTTGTGTGTATGTGTAAGTTTCTGTGTCTGCTTGTGCAAGCTATTGTGTGTGTGTGTAAGTTTTTGTGTGTGTGTAAGTTTTTGTGTGT